>NC_045427.1:160270959-160570959 GCF_902635505.1 Sarcophilus harrisii
TTGGTAAATAACATGTAGACAATGTCCTTTTTAATCTTTTTACACCATCTCTACTGGCCTCATAAAATATTTGCTGCTTCAGCCAGATGTCCCACTGTCCAGTCTATCTGAAGTAGTGATCAGAGCCTCTTCCGGCTTGGTAAGTATATGAAAGATACAAGGCTGCATCCCCTCCCTTGGGCAAATTAGACTGGGAAACCTTACCATCAGACAATGGTGGAAGAGTCCAAAGTATGTACCCAGACAAAGGAGGGGACAAAATGTAAGAATTGGTTTCATGTTTTTGAATCAAAGTTGTGAGAGCAGATTTTTGTGGCTTTGCTTTTATTTTTAAATGGCACCAGTGGAATTTTGCTTTACCACAAGTATATTAAAATAACAATGAAAATGGGTGGGGAATTTTTCCCCCCTAAGGACTCTAGTAAATGGTACTAAGGATATTAGATATTTATCCTCCAAAGGGATTTCTGACAGTAGAGAAAAAGAAGGAAGGAAGGAAAGGAGAGAGGAAGGAAGGAAGGAAAGGAGAGAGGGAGGAAGGAAGAGAAGAAGGGAGGGAGGAAGGAAGGAAGGGAAGGAGGGAGGGAGGAAGGAAGGAAGAAAGGAAGGAAGGAAGGAAGGAAGGAAAGAAGGAAGAAAGGAAAGGAGGGAAGGAGGGAGGGAGGGAGGAAGGAAGAAAGTGAGGAAGAGAGGGAGGAAGGAAGGAAGGAAGGAAGGAAGGGAGAGAAGGGAGACAGAGGGAGGGAGGGATGGAGGGAGGAAGGAAGGAAGGAAGGGAGGGAGGAAGGAAGGAAGGGAGGGAGGGAGGGAGGAAGGGAGGGAGGGAGGGAGGAAGGAAGGAAGGAAGGAAGGAAGGGAGGAAGGAAGGAAGGAAGGGAGGAAGGAAGGGAGGGAGAGAAGGGAGACAGAGGGAGGGAGGGATGGAGGGAGGAAGAGAGGGATGGAGGGGGGAAGGGAGGGAGGAAAAAAAGGAGGAAAGGAAAAGTTCAAAACGTCTCTTTTATCTGAAGAGAGTCACTGTAATTTATTAGGAAGTGGATTTTGGTTCAAATGATCTATGTTTCAATATTGACTCTATTTCTGTTTGTAAGATCTTGAACAAGTCACTAAATGAGGGAGCTGATCTGAATGAGTACTTGCAGCTTGAAACCCTTTGATTTATAGCCTGATCCATTCAAAAGCATAAGCTTATTTCTGGAACTTGAAACTTTCTTCCTTGGTCTTGTTAACTTCACTATAGTTGTTCTTTATTAAGCTTTGCACAACCTACTGCATAATATTATAGCAATACAGACTGTAAGGATTAAAAAAGAAATGCTCTGTCATCCAGCAATTTCAAAAGATTCAGTTGGCCATACTTCTTTTCCCCTCCCAAAGGTATAGGACAGGAAAATAACCATGTGATATAAACCACAGAGCAGAAGAACACACCTCCCTTTTGATTATATGAATCAGATTCTGTCTGTGTATGTTGTTCCAATGTGTGAGGATAGGTTTGTTCTCTATCCTCATCACATTTCTGTTTGGCTTTCACTGATGGCTACACAGACAGAGATACAGCTATTTAGTTTTATATCTGTAATTTTATTACAAAAAAAAAAAAACCTCACAAATGATTAAAAATTATTGAAAAAAAATTTTTCAATTACTGACTTTGCTTCTTAATCTTTCATCTGAGGAGTAATACTCCTAAGCATACCTAAATGAATCATTGCAGTTTCTCAATGATTCTGTGCCAACAGGAAGGGAAAGATGGAGTAGCATCAAGTATTTCAAAAAGATTGGCTCCATCAAAGTCATTATACTCACTTGACCTAAGCAAAACTAACTTTGTAAAATTACCACAATTCCTCCAATCACAGCATATTAGTTTTCATTCCATATGCCTGAAGAAAATCTACTCAGGCAACATTTAAGACATATGGGCTAGATTGTTTTGTACTAGTCTTTTTAGAATGTGTTGTCTTCAGAAATTTGTATACAGGGATGTGGGATAAAGTCTAGCCCCTCTTCATATAATCACACAAGACATAGCTCAGTCACTATCTCAAATGCGATATCTTTCCTGACCTCCACAGCTGTTAATAATATCTTCCTCTTCAAATTGTCACATATGTATTTCATCATTGACTTATCTCATTCCCTTTGTATAATACAAGCTCCCTGAAAGCTACTACTGTAGCTTTCTCCATTTCCCAAATGTCTAGCAAGCATTTAGAAAATGCTTGTTGGGCAGCAAGGTAGCTCAGTGGATAGAGTGCTGAGCTTGGAATAAGGAAAACCTAAGTTCAAATTCCCCTTCAGACGCTTATTTTGTGACCCTGACAAGTCACTTACCCCTGTTTCCCTTAGTTTCTTCATCTGTAAAATGAAGTAGAGAAGGATGGCAAGTCATTCCAATATCTTTGTCAAGAAAACTCCAAAGAGGGTCATGAACAATCAGATATGACTGAAATGACTTAAAAGTAACATTCTTGGACAATTTTCAATCTTACTTTTATACTATTCTCCCATCATTCCCATTTCCATTAAGGGAATAAATGGATTGTGATCCATTTTCTTTATGAGCTCTATTTTTTAAAAAAATTTTACTCCACATATGAATCTCTTTTTTATTGTGTAAAAAAAAAAAAAAGAACACAATAGAATTAATTTTGTTATTTACTCTTTTCTCAATACCTGTACTTAAGTTTTTATAGTTTGAGTATTCCATTCACTTCTGGGATATGGGGAATGTTTTTGTTTGTTTGCTTGTTTGTTTTTTTTTCTGCATTTTCTTGAGTCTTTTTTGTTGATGATTAGGTTTAACTTTGCAGGGTATATTAGCTTGTGTTGAAACTTGAACATCTTTGTTTTCTAGAACATACTATTCCATTCTCTTCTCTAGTTTTTCATGAATAAAGAATAATCTTGGATTGAATTGCCTTTCTTTAATATATACAACTCTTTCTCTAATATGCATCTAAAATTTGTTTTTAAAATTATGAAATGTAATCATTGCATTTATTGGATTTTGAAGTGAGCACTTTTTTTCTGACAGGGATCTGCATATTCTATAAAAGTTTTTTTGCTCTATATTCTATCATTTTTTCTAATACAAAATCCTTGTGACTAATTTCAAGTTTTTAAAAGCATTTAGTAAGGAAAAACAAGCTTTTTCTAAAGATCCTCCTAATAATACTGCAGATATAGCTCATATCATAGCATTTTAAGTTTTACAAAGCATGTTTATATTATATCCTTTTATACTCACAGTGACATTGGTGAAATTGGTAGGACAAATACTCGTAATTCCAAAGAACAGATGGAATTCTAGTCCAGAGATTTCAAGTGGCTAATCCAAAATCATACAGCTAAAAATGGCAGATAGAGGATTTGAACTTATTTGCTTTATTTCTTTTCCAGATTTTATTCTCCATTAATGCTCTTCTTTCTAATTCTGTTCCACTATAATGTTGTATTATTGCCATTCTATCTAGCATTGCTCCAGATCAGAGAGACTACCTGAGGTGAAATACCTGATATTTCTGTTTCCCTTCTGGCCATGCAATAGCAGGTAATAACCTGTTATTTGCTCTGGCACTGATTCTGGACAGTCACTCTGGTCATATGAACACATCTATCCCACTGTACTAGACACTGTGAAATGTTAAAAAAAAAAAAAAAAAAGTGTTCCTGATTTTAAAACTGGCAGGAGGTAGTGAAGTCCCAGGTGTTGAAGTCTTGAACTCTGCAAGTCCAAGTATATACTTTTTGAAAACCTTGGCTATGTTTTTAGAATATGAGAATGGAAAGCACTCTCTGCGTTGTGTGTCTCTCAATCTGAGTGTGTGTATGTGTAGCGAGATGGAGGAGGGAAGAAGATTCATAACCATCATTTTGTTACTCATTAGCAGTTGAGACACAAAGGAATAAGCAGATATCAAAACTACTTTAATAACTTTTGCCATGTGATTCCTACCTTCAGTCAACACCTATAATTGAGTGTTGGCTGCTGAACCAATAAATACTATATAGAAATGGCTCGATATTATGAACTGAATTGTGTTTAGTTTGACTGAATTGTGGTACTTGAATATGAAAGTAATGTTCTTAGCCAGTTAGTCCCATGATTTCAAGAAACAGAAAAACTCATGCTCACCTCTAAGTTAAGAATCACAGACTTTACTGATACTCCACAAACCTCTAGTGAAAACAAATGAATTAAAGATGGAAGGAGTTTTGTGTATTTTCTCTAATGCCAATTTTCCATTCCTATCTTGGTGTGGTTCTGGGAAAATAACCCCCCTCCCCCCCGGAAATTAATTCTATTGAATTCATAGACCAGTCATAGTTTGACTATGGCTATTAGGGATTGTATAGTTTTATGTTAAGACAAACAAAAGTGGCTGTAAATGGGGCAGTTAGTTAACAAAGCAGATAGAGAAACGGCCATGGAGTTAGCAGAAGCTGAATTTAAATCCAGCCTCAGACACTTACTGTGTGATCTTGGGTAACTCACAGAAATGTGATGATAGAGAACAAACCTATCCTCACACATTGGAACAACATACACACAGAATCTGATTCATATAATCATCTTCCCCCCTCCCCTCCATTGCCTCAATTGTTATAGCCTTTTAAAAATGCTTCAAGACCTTTATTTGTCAGAGAGTTCCTCACAAAGGGCCATTATACCAATAACATCACAGGTTCTTCCCCTGTTTTTATCCCCAAGAGGCAGCTTGGTATAAGAGATATAAATATAATATAATGTACAGTCAAGAAGATCTGAGTTCAAGTCCAGCTTCTGATACATAACGATTGTGTGATCCTTACCATGCCGTTTAATCTTTCAGTGTCCCTAGACAACTCTCAAAAAATATAAGTGACAGCTCAACAGCTGAATTGTTCAAGGGAGTTTCCTCACCAGGATTTTCCTATGTCAATGAAATCAGAGATTCAGACCAAAACAATAACAATAATAATTTAATGCCTTGTTAATCTATCTTATTACAAGAAAATAGAATATTATAAGCAGTAGCCAATGAGAATTTGGTAAAATGATATTTGTTACTGTTTCATCATGTGGTGTCTGAGAATGCTCATGTAGATGTTTATAATGGGGCCACATAGACTTTTCCTAACAATCTTTAGTAAAAGGCTCTGAGAAGGAATTCAAAAAGGATATTGCTGAGCCTTCCCAAGCCACTAGAGAGCTTTCCAAAATCTAAGACTATGAATTTTTCCAAAAGCACTCCAGTTGACTTGCCAAAGATAGCAAATGTTTAATAGAATGGGGTGGGGGGATGTAAGGGAAGGGATTTCAACCCCACTTCATTAATGTAAGTATTAAAGTCTCAGAAAACTGGCTTGAATTTATCAGTCAAAGGGGATAAACTAGATGCAAATCAGTCCTTAATCAGTTTGGGAGGAGTGATTTACTTTTTTCATTGGATAGAAACACATGACATCCCTTAGGAAATATGTGTGATTGGCTGAATAACACCTCCCATTTATATAGCTCTTTAAGACTTGCAAACTACTTCACAAATATCTCATTCAATTCTCACAGCAATTCTCAAAGGTAGGTCTCATTATTATCTCCATTTTACAGATTAGAAAACTTTGAGGCAACAAGTAAGTGACTTGCCCAGAGTCACACAGTGAATGTCTGAGGTCAGACTTAAATTCCTATCTTCCTGACTTTAGGTCTAGCACTATATTCACTGCTTCTCTTAACTGCCCAAAGAGAATGAATTAAAGAGAATGAGTCATGCTCTATGTGGCTATTTATTTTAAAAGCAAGCCAATTTTAAAGATTAAAGTCCAGCATCAAAGCTCTAAGTTTGGGGAACTTCCAAGACTCAGGTTCTTCAAGGCTTTGGAACAACTACAGGGAGCAGCCCATTATGACTATCCCATAGGGTAGCAAGGAGGAGGGGTGGGGAAGTGAGTCTAGAAAGCATTTGTTACACACCCCTTTTCTTTCCACCCCTCCCACTGACCATCAGGAACTAGACTTGTAAGAAAGAATGCATCCAACTGAGAGCTGGGAGAAACACTGAGAATAAGCAGCTACAAGATTCTATAAGAACATCATTTCTTAGCTTAAGAAGTCAACTTCTTAAACTATGGTTTGCAATCCTAAATGGGGCCACATGAATGTGGGGGTCATGGAATCATGTTTAATTATCAGTAAATGCCTGCTTTATATTCCTATTTTGTATGTCTATATATCCAGGATCACATAAAAATTTCTCAAGTAAAAGAGGTCATGAATGGAAAAAGTTTAAGAAGCTCTGCCTTAGAGCATAATGGAAATCTCTGTCCAAGGAAAATTCTATGAAGTTCCAGAAAGTGAAAAAAGGATTTTCAACAATTAGGAGTGGTGAGTTAGCCTACTGCCATACAGCATTGTACTCTATGTTTAAACCCAGACTTCCCATGAACTTGTAAGTACTTGTGAGAAAATATCCCCTAGACTTTGAGGGAGAAGTGGATGATTTTTATACTAATTACTCTCACTATTCCACATTAGGATATATTCTTTATAAAAGTAAGTTAAATGGGGTAGGCTGATCATCTAAAACTGAGTTGCTCGGCTGGCTGATCTTCAATGAAGCTTATTGAATGGGAGCTTATGTGCAACAAAACTAGAAAAATCCAGCCTTTCAGGACTCCCTCTAGAACCCTGAAGGAAAGAGTGATTTAACTGTCCTCTGGGGACTCAGCTTGTGAGTACTAGTAAGAGATGGGGAACAAGTCCTCAGGGGTTGCTACAGTTAGAAGTCCTTTTCCAGTCTTGTTTCATATTAATCCTTAACAGAATCTTCTTTGATATTAATTGTGTGAAATGGAAGCCACTGGCAAAGGACTGCCCAACATGGTAGGCCTGCAACAAAGAAGGTGCTGTCCTCTATGAGCAAGGCTGTAGCTCAAAAGAAATGTGAGATTGATGTAATAGGACTGTGTCTTCCTGATCTTTAGGGGGGTGGGGTGGGAAGTGGGGGGATGGACCTGGATTAGAAAAACCCTGAATCTTAACCCCTCCCAGCTTCTGGGAGCATCCCCCCACCCTTCTACTTGGTTCCCAGGGGAAACTCCCACAATAATCCTTACCTTCAATTCATTTGGAGATCTTGGCCTGGGACATACTTGACACCCATTATTGACCTGGAAATTAGTCCCTCAATTCATCTGGAGATTGCTCCCTAGCCCTAGGCCACAGAAAACTAAATAAAATCAAGACTCAGTATCTTAATCTTTGCTAAATTTTTAACCAGGAACTAGTCCACTGAAACTTCTCCATAAAAATAAACCCATTTTCATCAAAACCTCACTTGGAGATTGAGACTGTGAATTCTTTCACAAAACCTGTGACACCAGACTTGGGACCACCATTGCTGTTAGGGTATCCTCACCCCTCAAGAAGATGACCAAATTTTAAAGACATCTCTACCCCAGATGTTCATATGGAATATTTATGCCTAATCTGTGATAGAATCTTCCAAGCTTGTATTGGTCTGATCAGGCACAGGAGAATACACTGTAAAAGGACTCTACCATAATGATGTCATTTTTGTATTCTTCAAGAATGAAAAAAATAACCAACCAACCAATCATTCCAAGCACATGGACATGTTTCCCTGATCTCCTTCAAGATTTAATTCAAATCCTACTTTCTGCAAAAACTTTTTCTGATGCCCCTTCTCTTTCTGAGATTTTCTATTTCATATTTCAATTATTGACCTGCTATCCCCCCATAAGAATATAAATTTCTTGAGGGCAGAGTCTGTATTTTATTTTTCTTTGTATATACAATGTTTACCATGTTGTGCCATAGTTCCCTTTTATTGTCCTTCTTCAATTTCCCTAATTGTCCTGTCTCAGTTTCCCTAATTGTTCTGCCTCAATTTCCCTGAATTGTTCTGCCTTAATCCCCCTGGTTGCAGTCCTGCCCCTTCCTGATCATTATTAGGGCTGATATAACTTAGGACTGATTACACTAAGATTATAAATATAGTTTATATAAAGTTATAAACTCATATTTACATATGAAATATGTAAATTCTAACTTCTGCCTTCTAACTTCTCCTAAATTATCAAGAATTTATGGTCCTATCCCCCAGTCTGTCAGAACTGGATTGATGGTCCCTTCTTGGAGATTCCCGCTCACCAGAGTTTGGACTCCACCCCTCTGCCTTGGACTCTACCCTGATAGCTTAAGAGCCACATGTATATACATTTCATGGGTAGCCTCACATTGGCTGCTGAATGAGACATCAGCCCTGGGGGCAATATGCCCCCAGCACAATCTCTCCTTCTCAAATAAAATATTAAAAACTCTCTAATCTCTATCTTGCCTCAGTTTCTCTGGCACCAGGTACCAGAGTACCTGTAACATAAATGCTTGTTCACGGGCTGAATGACTGACTAGCTGATACCTACTATGCAAAACAGACCATTTAATTTTCTGGAACTTTACTCAGGTTGTTTCATAATTCTAGATTTTACTTTTTCCTCTCCTCAAACTTCTGGAAGTTCTAATTTATTTTGAGACATTGGTTAGGTGACACTTCATATAAGTGCCTTACTTCCCCCTCCTTGACATGAATGCTTCTTTCTTTTAGTGATTTTTATTTATTATTTTGCATACATTTTTTATTCATATATCTCTGTTCAGGTTGTTTTTTCTCTATAAAATGTAAACTTCTCTAGAACAGGGATTACTTAATTTCTGTCTTTGTATGGCCTGCGCCTAACATTGTAGACACTCAATAAATGGTTACTGAGATCAAACTAAACTGTATATATGAGTGTGTGCCTTCATATAGATATACATATATGCTAACCTACACATTGTGTGTACATTTGTGTGTAATTATATAATTTTGAATTAATGAATGAAAAATATTAAGAGCTGGCCATATGACAGAATATTATGCAAAATATTAGAGATACAAACATTTTTTAAAAAGTAAGTCTCTGCCCTCAAAGAATACACATTTTTGTGGAGGAAGACAACACAAACAAAGGAATGATAGCTAGGGAGGAATGTCTGTTCTGGGGATGTGCAATTCAGAGGAATGATTGCAGGTACAAATGGATGGATAATGACAGCCTAATTGGACAACTATACATAATATGAAATTGAAGCATAATTCAGTTTGTAGGGTTGTTCAGCAGACATAGTGGACTAAATTAGGTAGTTTACACATACTAAATAATCAATTAATGGGTGTGGACCCTAAGGTAGAAATTACCAAGCATAGTGAATTAAGATCCCTCAAGAATTGGAGCCTAGATTCTTATAGGACTGGGACAAAAATTCATATCTTCTAACTGATCCAGGGACAATTTTACATATTTGACTTTATTTCTAAGAGAAAAATATGATTGAATATAACCCCTATTCTATACCCCTATACTCCTAAACATTTAGTCAATAAGGGCAATAAGTTAGTTAATAAACATTTATTAAATACCAATGTGCCAGACACTATGCTAAGTGTTAGAGATAAAAAAAAAAAAAAGTAATAGAGAACCCTGCTTTCTAGAAGCTCACAGTGTATGATATAGACCAATCACTTAGAATCAATAATAGAAAGATTTACTAACAATGAAAGGAAAATAGAATCATTTACAGGTCACTCTTTGTTCCCTAAATTTACTTGTATAAAATTTCATCACTGCTTATCATTATTGTTATTTTTAAGTTAAATTATATGTAAACACCCACATATATAAACATGTTTTTATATAGAGATGTGTGGGTTTTTTTCTTTGTTAAAGTGATTTCATTTTATGGACATGGTCTATATTATCCAATATGGTAATTTTTCTTTTAGAATGAAAATAAGCTAAATGTATGGGATATAAATACTGCTTAGGCAAAAGGATATTCTACATAATTAATTTCATTTTTTTAGTACTGTTCAATGAATTGCCCTATTTAGTAAGAAAGATAAATCCCAAACTGAACAAATCCTGAACAAAGACAGACAAATTCTAGCACTGAACAAAGGTCAAGATGTAAAGTTGGATTTGGATAAAAGATGTTGAGTTTGGTTTTAGATATGTTGAGTTTGAGATGATATTATGAACATCTAAATGAAAATCTCAGTGTGAAGCTGAAGATTGAGGTTTTTGTTTTGTTTTGTTTTGTTTTGTCGTAGGCTTAGTGAGAGTTATCAAATCTTACATTAAGGAATTTACCAGCTAGCCAAGAAGACAAAATATTCATGTTGGAAACAATTGCTAACAATACAAGGTTATTAATGATATTATTAATGTAATTAATGTAATTAATTAATGTAATGCCAAATGAATGATAGAGGCAATAAGTATGATTAGAATTTACAGAAGAGAAATATCAATTTGGGGTAGGATAGTCAGGAAGACTTTCTGGAAGAGGTAGAATTTTAGCTTCACCTTTAAGGATGGCTTCCATTTTGCTATAGATTGAGGCGAGCCTCCCATATGGTAGGGTGAAGGGAGAAAGGGAGAAGGAATACTAAGAGGAAAAGCAGGAAAAGACAAGATAATTTCAAGGATCAGTGATTAAATCACTATGGCTGAAACAGCATTTGTTTGGGGAAGTAGTGGGAGAAAAGTCAGTAGAGGCAAGTCATGAGCAGATTATGGAAGATCTCAAATAGAAAGCTAAGAAAATTTAAATTTGCTTCTCCAGACAATTAGAAATCACTGAATATTTTTGTGCAGATGAGTGTTATACTATTTTATAAAAATGAATCTAGCAGTGATAGACTGAATGGAATAGAAATAGGAAAGGTTGGGGTCAAGAAATATAAGTAGGAAATCTTTAGAGCTACTAGGAACAAATTGAAAAGGACCTGAGTAAAAATGTCAGCGAGAAGGAGTATATATTAGAGACATTATAAAGGATGACAGGGACCTGATGACACTGGAAATGAAAAAGAGGAAGATCTCCAAAATGACCACAAGATTGTCAACAACAAAGATAATTGGAAGAAAAATAATACATTAATTAAAATGGAAAGGTCAAGATGTAAAGTTGGATTTGGATAAAAGATGTTGTTTGGTTTTAGATATGTTGAGTTTGAGATGATATTATGAACATCTAAATGAAAATCTCAGTGTGAAGCTGAAGATTGAGGACTAGAATTTGGAAGAGATATAAGAATTATAGGTTAAAAACTAAAGATTATTCTTATATGGATAGTAGTTTAAACCAATAAATCATATAAGAGCTCTGAAGAATACTCTCTCAGTAAGTGAGAGAAAATGGCAAAGGAATGAACCTTGGAGAATGTTCATATTTTAGACAGGGGGAAAGAAGATAAGTCAGAGAAACAAATAGAAGGAATGGCTTGAAAGTTGGTATGAGAAGCAGAATAATGTTTTCACAGAAGTCAAAGGAGGTGAAAGGTTTTGTGGAGGTAAAGGGTACTAAATTGGGCAGGAAAGGGTAAACAGTATTAAATGCATTGGAAAGATCAAAAAAGAAAACAGGGTTAAGTTCTTTAATTTGAAAACTGCAAGATAAAGCAGAGATTTGTTTTAGTATTTTTATTTTCAAAATATATTATATTTATATTCAACATTCACCTTTGCAAAATCTTATGTTCCAAATTGTTTTCTCTCTCCCTTTTCCCTACTCATTTCCCTGGACAGCAAGTAATCCAATATATGTTAAACATGTGTAATTCTTCTAGCTATATTTCCACATTTATCATGATGTACAAGAAAAATCAGATTAAAAAAAATGAGAAAGAAAACAAAAAGCAAGCAAACAACAACAAAAAAGGTAAAGATATGATTTTGTGATGCACACTCGGTCCCCACAGTTCTGTCTCTGGATGCAAATGACTCACTCTATCACAAGTCCATTGGAACTGGCTGAATCATCTCACTTTTGAAAAGAGCCATGTTCATCAGAATTGATCACATAATCTTGTTGTTGTTATGTTCAATGTTCTCTTGGTTCTACTCACTTCACTTAATATCAGTTCACAAATGTCTCTCCAGACCTTCCTGAAATCATTCTATTAATCATTTCTTATATAACAATAATATTCTATAACATTTATATACCATCACTTACTCAGCTATTCTCCAACTGATGGGCATTCACTCAGTTTTCAGTTTCTTGCCACCACAAAAAGGGTTGTTACAAACATTTTTGCACATGTAAGTCCTTTCCCCTTTTGATATGATCTCTGTGATAGAGGTCCATTAGAGACATTGCAAGATCATAGGGTATGTGCAGTTTGATAGCCCTTTGGGAATAATTCCATATTGTTCTCCAGAATGGTTGGATTAGTTCATTACTCCATCAACAAAAATTAGTGTCCCAATTTTCCCACATTCCCTCCAATATTCATCATTATCTTTTCCTGTCATCTTATCCAATCAGAGATGTGTGAGGTAGTACCTCAAAATTGTTTTAATTTGCATTTCTTTAATCAATAGTATAAATCAGAGATTTTGGAAAGAAATATTGATGAAGCTATAGAGATAGAAGCCAGAGAGTTACAAAGGATGAAAAGAATCTGAGAAGTTTGCCTGTGAAAAACAGAGGGGAAACATAAAATAGTTTTTAAAAGGGAGCAAAGATTTTTCAAATTTGAGAAGGATTTGTTTCAAGAAAGAGTAGAAGTGGCTATTAAAAGGATGATCAATCAGCAAGTCAACAAACACTTATTAAGCACTGTACTAAGGCACTGAAAATTCTGGAGAAAATGGTGTTAATTAAGGAAGAAGGGTCCTAAGTTAAGGGCAAGTACAGAATTCAGGGTAGGAAGAACACCTCTTCCTCAAAGGCCAGGAGAAAAGAGAGGAGATACATATAAAGACAGGTTTACTTTGAGATATAGAGGGAATTTAATTCTAATCATTTTTATTGTTTTAGTTAAATAGGAAGTGAAGTTAATTTCTTTTAAAAATTTCTTTATTTGTTTATTTTAACACACATTGCTTTATGAATCATATTGGGAGAGAAAAATCAGAGCAAAAGATAAAAACTATAGGAAAGATAAAAAAAAAAAAAAAACAGAAAAAAAAGAGAAAAAGGAACACAGCATGTGTTGATGATTTACATTCAGTGTCCTTAGTTCTTTTTCTGTATGCAGATGACATTTTCTGTCTGAGGTCTATTGGGATTGCTTTGAATTGCTGCACTACTGAGAAGAATCAAAATCTTTCACATTTGATCAGCACACATTCTGGCTGTTATTGTGTACAATGTATTCCTGATTCTTCATGTTTCACTCAGTATCAGTTCATGTAAATATTTAAAAAATCAGCTTGTTCAGCATTTTTTAATAGAACAATAATATTCCATTACATTCATATCCCACAACTTATTCAGCCATTTCCCCAGATGATGGGCATCTACTCATTTTCCAATTCTCTGCTACCACAAAAAGCTGCTACAAACATTTTTGCACGTGGGGGTCCTTTTCCCACCTTTGTGATTTCCTTGAGATACAGACCTAATAATATCACTGCTGAGTCAAAGGGTATGCAAAGTTTTATAGCCCTTTGGGCATAGTTCCAGGTAACTCTCCAGAATGGTTGGATCATTTCACAACTCCACCAACAATATATTAGTGTCCTAGTTTTCCCACATCTCCTCCAACATTCGTCATTGTCTTTTCCTGCCTTTGACCATTTATAAGTTGAAGAATGACTTGTATTCTTATAAATTTGAAACAACAGTTCTTTATATATTTTATAAATGAGACTCTTATCAGAAATACTGACTGTAAAGATTTTTTTCCTAGCTTTGTATTTCCCTTTTAATCTTGTTTCTGTTGGTTTTGTTTATGCAAAACCTTTTTTAGTTTAATGTCATCCAAGTTGTCCATTTTGCCTTTCATAATGTTCTCTAGTTCTTCTTTGATCATAAATTCCTCCCTTCTCCAACTATCTGATAGATAAATTATCCCTTGTTCTCCTAAGTTGTTTTTGGTATCATCCTTTATGCCCTTTATGCATGTATCAATTTGGCCCTATTTTAATATGGGGTGTGAAATGTAAGTCTATGTCGACATATTTTCCAGTTTTCCCAGCAATCTTTGTCAAAAAGTGAGTTTGTGAAGTTAATTTCTGAGAGCAAAAGATAGACTGTATGATGAGGGCAAGGTTGTTAAGAAAAAATGACGAAGTTTACAAAAGGAGGGGACGGCATGTATCAAAGAAGGGGAGGAAAAACAGGAACTATGAATAGCAGCAAGGACCAAGATAAAGTCAAAGAGCAATTTTACTGACTAAGTTAGAATAATACAATAATTTTCTCAGGAGACCTGGGATCAGGAATGGGGGAAAAAAAAAGACAAATGGTGATGGTAATACAGGCTAGAGACCTGGCATATTAGACAAGGCAGATCAAAAGGCTAGGGATAAAGCATAGGCTGGGGACACAGTTGAATGTAATCAGAAAAATGAATGGACTGGGAAGTTTGGGAGGATTAAAGAAGTCAAGTGATGGGAAAGTCAAGTGAAGGTAAAAAACAAAAAACAAAACAAAACATACAAACAAACAAACAAACAAACAAACAAAAAACTGGTTTCTTGATTATTGGGAACTAGAAAGAAGGACCAGGTAAGGAGATTGTGGTTGGAAAGAGAAATTTTGTATGATGACAAAATTGAGGGTGTGACTATGTTGAGAGGTGGCTCACTTAGAGAAGAAATCATTTTCACCCAAGAAGGATGAGTATTTGAGCTGTCTGGATGTCACATGAGACATCAACAAGGATTTTGAAGTCAATCAAAGTTATAGAATTAGATGAGGTAAGTAGGAAAATATAAGCCAGGTGCTGAAGTCATCAGAAAAGTAGAATAAGGCCCCCAAGGCAGTAGATGGGAGGATTAAGGATTTGGAGACCATGATCTAACTGTGTAGCATGGACTTCAAATGAGAGATGGAATGATAGTGGAAAATCAGTGGCAGAGGAGAAAGAAGTAGGATAATCCTGTTTCTTTCTCCATTGAATCAAGGTAAATGAGAAGAGGTGAAATCACAGTGAGAGTAAGTAGGAAATATGAAATCACCTGAGGAAAGCTAGGGCTTACTTAAGGTGAAGGAGAGGCTGAGGTGAGTGGGAGCTTGTCTATAATGGAGGGGAAATTTTAATGGAACAGGCTAGTAGATACAAGTCTGTGAAAGGAATCAGGGTGGGAAAATTTACATTGGAGCCAGATTGGATTGAGAGTTTGGTGAAAGTGTGGAAGGGAGTTTTTTTTTTTTGCTGGAGTAAATAAAGGAAGCAATACAATTTGAATAATAGTTATAGCAATTATTAGTAGCTAATGTGAGTTTAGGGGAAAGTGAAAGAGTTTAAGGATAGAAACAGACACAGATGAGCAGACAGCCCTAATATGACTTCTTTAAGAATAGTCAAATGTCCTTTTAAGGATAAATAATGATAAAAATCTGATGATAATAATAATAATAATAATAATGTGTTTTTATAGTTCTTTTAAAAAATCAAAAACAAAAACTTGTGCTTGTGAAATCTGGCTGTGAAGTGAGGTTTCTTTCTTGGAGGAACATTCCTGAAGTGGTGGCCTACTCTGATTGGTTAACAATGAATGAGAGAATGAATATTATGAGATGTAAGCTGTATTACAATGAGAGTCTTCAGGTACATAATACTGAGCACTCAAATTTTGGTCAAAGAAACATCAATTCCTGCATCATTTGTCTGACAAAAGGGAGAATCCACACATCCCAGGTCTTTTTGAATAAACAAAATGAGCAGAAATCGACCCTTTCATCTAAATTTAGAATTTATTTTAGTATCTTTTATTAAATCTTAGTCTGGGTCTTAAGTAAGATTTCCCATACTATTTGATTTCTGGATAAGGAACAAGAAAAAGGATCCTTTTTCAAGGGCCTTATTCAAGAATTAGTTATTAAATATGAGAGAGAAATAATCAGTTCTCTCAGCTCAATGGTGCTAGCCTTAAGAGGAAGGAACAAAACAGGGAAAAGTTTTATAGCTTTGAATATTTCTCTGGCAAGTGGCCTATTTATCGTTGCCTAACCTGACACTTTGATTTCCATCTGCCTTAGCATTCAACATGTGACATTTCCATATTTACCTTGCCTCATACTTTTACCAGGATATTTGACGGGCACTTTGATTGAGTCTTCCAGATTGTGTCCTAAAACTTCAAAGAAAATGATAATGTCTAAAAGGTTAAAGAACTATACTTTTGCAGAGCTATAATTTGGGGAAACTTCTATCTGAGAAATTAGAAAATATCTTCCCTCAAATGCACTTAAGAACATATTCTTTCTGAAAATGGAAACTGGTCAGGTCCAGCTACCGAATTAATGGAAACACTAGGCTAGTGTTTCTTATGCTTTGGGAAAGAATTGATCTGAATGTTCTTACATTTGTGAAAGCTGCACACAGAATATTTTATGGGAATTGGGAACAAAATAGGCAGCATGTCATCTTTTCTTGGAGGAGAGAGAAAAAAATCTTCCTAATTTGATCAAGAGTGGTGATATATAGGAATATGAATAGGAAAATGGTTCTTGTAAAAATAGTATAAATCCAAGCATTCAATTGTTTCCTCTTGAGTTGCAAACCAGTAATGTGTACCACTTTCAGGATGAGCAAGAAGAATCAAGAATTCTAGAAACTAAAGATTCTTAAATTTTATGTATAATGGATATTTTTGGCACATGGATCCTTTCTCATAATAGTTTTTTAATGTATAAAATAAAATCTGTATGATGACAAAGAAAACCAATTATATTTAAGTGCAATTATAAAAATATATTTAAAAGTTCATAAATCCCACATTTAGAATTCCTTATTCTATAATCCAAATAAGCCACCTAAACTTGCATTATTATTATTATTATATAAAATTGGAAGTCATTTGGTCACTGTGGATCTGAATTTCAGGACTACTGGATTTAGAAAGTAATGGGACAGAGATGGTAAATAATGAAGCCTCTATGACTTTGGGAGAGACTCTACTCTTCTGGGTTTCAATTTCCTCATATGTAAAACAAAGAGATTGAACTAGATAATCTGAAAGGGGTCTTTCAGCTCTAAGAGTCTGACAGTAGCATCTTCATTGACAATGGAAGAACAAAGCAAAAGCAAAATAATTCTGCATGAAAAGATAAGCTACTGTCAAAGCATTAGGCTCTGGGGGATAGCAAGCCCAGCCTGAGCTCAGACACTCATTATTAAGATTATTACCGTAAATGCATTGCTTCTGGGGACACTAATTACTTTGTTAAAGTTCCTTCCCCAATACTCCATTTTGTTTGTTTAGTATTTTATTTTCCAAAATTACATGTAATAATAATTTTTAATATTCAACTTAAAAGTCTGAATTTCTTTAATCTGATTTTTCTTGTGCAGCATGATAAATGTGGAAATATGTTTAGAAGAATTGCACATGTTTAATCTATATTGGATTACTTGCTGTATAGGGAAGGGGTGTGGTTAGAAGGGAGGGAGAAAAATTTGGAACACAAAGTTTTGCAAGGGTGAATGTTGAAAACTATCTTTGCATGTATTTTGAAAATTAAAATTTATTATTAAAAATTTTTTTAAAGTTTGAATTCCAAATTTTCTCCCTTCCTCCCATTCCCAACCTCCTCAGTGAGAAGGCCAGCAACATGTTTTGTCATGCAAGCCATATTTTCAAATTAATCATGTTTTAAAAGAAAACGGAGACAAAATTAAAAAAAAAAGGGGGGGGGGGGATAAAGTTTAAAAAAGTATGCTTCAATCTGTATTCAGATACCAGAAGTTCTTTTTCTGGGGATGGAAAGCATTTTTTATTCTATGTCTTTCAGAATGTCTTAGATTATTGTATTGCTGAGAATAGTTGTATCTTTCACATCTGATCATTTTACAATATTGCTGCTACTTTGTATACAGAACACATTAATTTGCATCAACTTTTATAAGTCCTTTCAGTTTTGTCTGAGAGCATCCTATTGATCTTTTCTTATACTGCAATAATATTACATCAAAATCACATACCACAATTTATTCAGCCATTCGCCAATTGGCAAACATCCTCTCAATTTACAATTCTTTGCTACCAGAAAAGAGCTGCTATATATATTGTTGTATATATAGGTCCTTTTGGGTTTTTTTTTTTTTTTATCTCTTTTTGGATATTAATATGGTAGTGGTATTATTAGGTCAAAAGGTACATGGTTTTATAAGCCTTTGTACATAGTTCCAAATTGCTCCACAGGATGATTGACTTAGGTCACAAATCCACCAATAGTGTATTAATATTTCATTTTTCTCACATTTGTCATTTTCCTTTTCTGTCCTATTAGCCAATCTAATAGATATGAGGTAGCACCTCAGAATTGTTTTAATTTGCATTTCTCCAACCAATAGAAGTTTAGAGCATTTTTATATGACTATAAATGGCTTTGATTACTTCATCTGAAAACTGTTCATATTTTTTGATCATTTGTTGATTGGAAAATGACTTCTATTTTTATAAATTTGACTCAGTTGACTATATGTTTGAGAAGGCCTTTATCAGAGAAACTTGCTTTAATTTTTTTTCAGTTTCTTTGTTAACTGTATTTCCCTTCATCTTATTTCTCTCTGTGTTTATTCTATTCTATCTCTTCTTTCATCCTATATCTTCTCAAAAATGTTTTCCTTCTAACTATCTCCTCCCCCAAACTATCCTCTTTTCAAGACCACCCTCCTTCTCTTTTCCCCTTCCCTTCCTACTTTCCTGTAGGTTAAGATAGATTTCTATATCCAATTAAATGTGTATGTTATTTCCTCTTTGAGACAATTCTGATAATTATAAGTTTCACTTACTTCCTTTCACCTCTCCCATCTTCCCCTATACTATAAAAAAGCTTTTTCTTGTTTCTTTTGTGACATAATTTGTCCATTCAACCATTTCTTTTTTTCCCCAATGAATTAGTCTCACCCTTTAATTTTATTTTTTAGATATCCTTCTTTTTCAACTCATACCTGTGCCCTTTGTCTATACATACTTCTTCTTACTGCCCTAAAAACAAGAAAGGTTCTTTTGTTACAAGAATCATTTTCCTATGTAGAAATGTAAACAGTTTAAACTTATTAAGTCCTTTATGATTTCTCTTTCCTGTTTACCTCTTTATGCTTCTTTTGAGTCATGTTTGAAAGCCAGGTTTTCTATTCAGCTCTAGTCTTTTCATCAAGAATGTTGAAAGTTCTCTTTTTCATTGAATATTCATCTTCCCCCTTGAAGGATTATACTTGGTTTTGCTGGGTAGGTAATTCTTGGTTATAATCCTAGATCCTTTGTTCTCTGGCATATCATATTACAAGCTACTATTTTAACAAAGAAACTGCTAAATCTTGTATTATCTTGGCTGTAGTTCCATAATTCTTGAATTATTTCTTTCTGCCTTTTTGAAATATTTTCTCCTTAACCTGGGAGCTCTGGTATTTGGCTATAATATTCTTGAGAATTTCCAATTCTCTTCCAGTACATTCTTTCATTTTCTATTTGAAAATGGTTCTAGATTATCAGGACATTTTTCTTTGATGATTATGTTTAGACCCTGTTTTTGATTATGGCTTTCAAGTAGTCCAGTAACTTTTAAATTATCTTTTATTTACAAATCAGTTATTTTTCCAATGAGTTATTTCATAGTCTTCTATTTTTGTCATTCTTTTGGCTTTGTTTTATTGTTTCTTGATTTTTCTTAAAATCATTAACTTCCATTTGCTCAATTCTAGTATTTAAGGAATTTATTCTTCAGTAACTTTTTGTGCCTCCTTTTGTATTTGGCCAATTCTTCTTCTTAAAGAGTTCCTATCCCCCCATCCCAGCCATTTGGTCAGTTTTTTTCTTCATTGACTTTTTGTACTTTTACCATTTGGCCTAATCTGTTTTTTAGAGTATTATTTTCTTTAATTTTTTTTGTGTGTCTCCTTTACCAAGCTATTGATTCTTTTTTTTTTCATGATTTTCTTGTATCACTTTCATTTATCTTCCCAATTTTTCCTCTACTTCTCTTACTTGATTTTTAAAATTCTTTTTGATAACTTCCATAGTCTGAGACCAATTCAAATTTTTCTTGGAGGCTTTGGATGTAGGAACTTTGACTTGTTATCTTCTTCTGAATATATGTTTTTATCTGCTTTGTCTGTCACCATAGTAACTTTATATGGTATAATTTTTTTTTTTAATATTGTTTGCTCATTTTTGCAGTCTATTTAGGGACTTTAAGCTCTTTGTTAAAATGGGGCTCTGCTTCCAAGGTAAAAGGAGCACTGTCCTCCCCCTTCAAGGATTTTGTGCACCTGTTTTCAGAAATGCTTTTAGGGACCTGTATGTTTCCAGTTCTTCCAAGGTGTTAAGATCTAAAGAGAGAGTGTTTATTACTGTCCTAGTCTGTGAAGAACCATTAACACTCTTTTCTGCCTTGGAACTGTGAAGAAGGTTCCAGATTCACTGCAGTTGCAAGCTCTAGTGTGTTGGTACTCCTCCTCACCCTCAGCCTGCCATCTAGGACCTGGATCTGAGTGTGAGCAAAATAACAAAATCTCTTCTGATCATTTGTTCAATCCCCTTACCATCTGTGGACTGAGAACTTCAGAAGGAGCAACTGTTATTACAGATTCAATAGGTCCCAAGACCTGCTCCTGGTTTGCAAGGGCCTAGTGTTGGTACAATCTACACTAGATTGTGCTATAATCTCACCCAGGTGTAACAGACATTTCCTGTTGACTTTCTAAGTTATTTTTGGCTAGGAAATTATGTCAGCCTGTTCTTTTGTGAGTTCTGTTCTCTAGAAATTGTTTTATGACATTATTTAAAGGTGTTTGGAGGGATTTGGGGGAGAGCTCAAGAAAAGCCCTGCCTTTCCCCCACCATCTTGACTCTTTCTAATGATTTTTAAAAATCAAATGTTTCAAAATCCCAGTCCAGAGCTTATAAAAATTAATACTCTTTAATAGTTCAAGTTAGTTATTTCACTTTAAGCCAAGGTGTCTTGCGAAATGTATTATCAGCAAAGTTCTTGACTGACAATTCACCCTAATAAAACTGAACATTTAATGTATTAAGAAAGCCACACACAGCACTTTAAGTATTGGTCTTGGTAGAGAAATGGTCAAAAATGTCTCTATTGATTAGGCAAAATCACATTACATTGTAAATAAACTCATCATACACAATGAGGTCAGCCTCAGAGCAGACGATGAAGGCAGTATTTCCTGTATAAGATCCAACAAGCCTCTGAATGAACTATTCCAATTCAGGGGAGGTGATTATGGGCTCAGTACCTGAGATGCCTGTTGCAGATAAGGATTAGGAAGGTTGTCTAGAGCCCTTTGTGTGGGACAGTGCAAATGGAAATCTAAGCTTTAGAGTTGAAAGAGTGTGTTCAGTTTGAGGGAATGCCTTAAATCCTAGTTGATTTGCTACTAAAAACTATGTTGTGACATGGACCCAGATTGAAATGAGTGGACAATGATTCCCAGGATAATCTTTTGTCTACATACTCTTTCTCTTAGGCAGATTATCCTTACCTGTAGTTTCCTGCCTTTTCCTATCAATGGGATCACCATCATGGAAGGGGCTACAGAGTTGATGATAGGCTTCTATGATTTCTTCATCTTCCCCTAGATTATTACTACATTTCTGGAGAAAACAGCTCTAATCACTGAATCCTGAGCCAACTCGGGGTTGGGGTAGGGGAGGGAGAAATGAAGGAAGAGATAGCAGAAGCCAGAGTATAAAATGTGTATGGGAGGTGTAAACATTTCAGTGGCTAGCTACTTAACTAAAGCTTGAAGCCACACAAGTTGGAAAGTAAATTTAACAGAATAATCCTTTAACTTGACAGCATATCAAAGAGCTCCATAAATCACGCAAAACAACATTTGCATACAGAGGACATTTGCATTTTGTGCTTCCTTTCCTGGATTCTTCAAAGCAGAGAAATGGGTTCTTTGCTGCCAGCTCTTTATTAGTCTCTCTTCCCAGGCCTTCCCTGAGTCATGGTTTGGGAACTATAATGATGATTTTTTTTTTTTTTTGCACTTTTATGGAACCTTTCATCTGAGGCTCTGAAAGCCCATTACAGTGCTAATTAATTCTTCCAGCACACCTGTGGGGTGCCCCAGTAGTGTTCTCCCAAATATGCTTCAGAAGAAATCAACTCACTGCAAGGTTAAAGGACAGATTAAGGCCACATGTTAAATCAAATTGTAAAAGATTAGGGTTTTGAACTAAATTCTCCCAAAGTTCAGAAGCAAAAAAATCTACTGTTTTAGCCTCCTATTCAGTCTCCTAGACTTTCATCTCAGTCCAATCCATCCTGCAATAGACAGTCCAATGCTGAACTAATTCAGCACTCCCTTCCCCCCAAAAAATCCATCCAATTATGTCTATCCTAATTCAGTGGCTCCCCAGAATTTACAGGCTCAAATTCTTTATTCTGCCATTCAAATTCTCTTGCTAATCTCCTTCAACTTTTTTTTCCTATTCTTCTCCCAAACATATTCCCTATACAAGATGTAACTCCTTTTTATTTTATCTCTTCTTTAAGATCTAGGTCAGATCCTGTATCTTCCATAAAGCTTCCCAGCAAAATAAATCATGGTTCTTTCCTGACTTCCCAAAACTCTTACTGTCTGGATGGCATGCTTTGACATGTAATTATATTTAATGGGTCAATATTTTAAGGACGTGTGATATCATTGGTAGATTTATCTTAGGGAGTTGCTGAAGACCCAGAGAAGTTATAGGATTTGCTCATATCCTGGATGTGACAGGATTTGAACCTAGTCCTTCTAACCCCTATTCTGTTATGTCTACTCATTATTTATCATCTCTGCCCCTGCATGAAGAGATTTTATTCTATGGACTTGCAGAGATCAAATTGAGATGCATGTAATAACATCTTTCCTTCTCTCTCTTTCAACTATTGCCACCAGCCTTCTTTCTTTCTACCACTGGATGAGCTATTTCATCAACATTAGATCAGCTAGTGACAGTTTGAATTAGTAGTTTGTAGTTGTAATCTGATCTCAAACTGATGGACTGACAGCTCATCCAATTTATGCGAGGAGATGGACTCATCTGTGGTTCTCTTTCTTTTTTTTTTTTCTTTTTTTAATTTAATAGCCTTTTATTTACAGGTTATATGTATGGGTAACTTTACAGCATTGACAATTGCCAAACATCTTGTTCCAATTTTTCCCCTCTTACCCCCCACTCCCTCCCCCAGATGGCAGGATGACCAGTAGATGTTAAATATATTAAAATATAAATTAGATACACAACAAGTATACATGACCAAACCGTTATTTTGCTGTACAAAAAGAATCAGACTCTGAAATATTGTACAATTAGCTTGTGAAGGAAATCAAAAATGCAGTTGTGCAAAAATATAGGGATTGGGAATTCAATGTAATGGTTTTTAGTCATCTCCCAGAGTTCTTTTGCTGGGCGTAGCTGGTTCAGTTCATTACTGCTTCATTTAGTATGAGGAAATTATTTTGGTTGATCTCATTGCTGAGGATGGCCAGGTCCATCAGAACTGGTCATCATATAGTATTGTTGTTGAAGTATATAATGATCTCTTGGTCCTGCTTGTTTCACTCAGCATCAGTGTGGTTCTCTTTCATTCTCTCTCTCTCTTTTTGTCAATTCAAATTGCCTACTGTAATTGTAACTTAGACTATTTTATATTGTAAATATGCCCACAGGAAGATCGTCCTGCTTTCTGGTTTCTTCTTCACAAGGCATTTGCTCCCTGTTGGCTATATCCTTCACTGTATCTAATTTATAGTTCAGCAGAAAGAACAAGTTTTCTCTGATGTAAAGCAGTAATAATAATCCTTCTCATACTATTGTCAAAGATCACTGCAAGGAAAATAATTTGTAAGCTTTGAAGCACTATTGAATTGTGAACTAGTTAGTACTATTAGTAATAGAATACAGTAGAGAGTCAGAAATGACCCAATAAGAAGACCTAGATTCCTACCTTAAATATTTAATAGTTATATAACTATGTGTAAGTGACTTAACCTCAATGAGTTTCAATTTCCTTACCTATAAAATGTTAAGTAGTAACAGCTATAGTATTCCCTGACAGGTCTGTTGTGAGATTTGAAATGAGATAATATGTAAAGTTCTTCACAAAATTTAGAACCTTTTTAGAAGCTTAAAGTATTATATAAATATCAGGTTTTTTCTTGTAGAAAAGATAGGAAAGTTTGTCTGCTGGCCAAAATGTTTCATTAAAGCTAGAGGGGTTTGTGACTGGCATATACAGTATTCTGGTAGGGATTCATCCTGTTGGGTGGAGAAGGATGAACGAATCTCCTTGGGAATTTTTAACCTCAAATCATATAGTTGCTCCTCTGTCAGGGACAAAGAACTTTAGTTTTAGCTCTAGATTCAGGGACTAAAACAAAATCCTCTTCCTGACTTTTGTTGGTAAGTGAGAGTGGGCTCATGAGTAGTTAGGTGGCACAATGGAGTGCCAGGCCTGGAATCAAGACTCCTCTTTCCAAGTTCAAATATGGCCTCAAACACTTACTAGATAGGTGATCCTGAGCAAGTCATTTACCTCATTTATTCATTGCCCTCATCTGTAAAATGAGCTGGAGAAGGAAATGGCAAAATAATTATAGTATCTTTGCCAAGCAAATCCCAAATGGAATCACAAAGAGTTGGAAAAGAACGGAAAATGACTGAACAACAACCAAAGGGTGGTTATAGCTTTTACCCATGACTAAAGAATTTTCAGATTGTCCTAATCAGGAAGAAGTTTTAAAGTTGTTATACTCTAGTGTAACTAGACTTCAGCTGAGATGTTCAGCAAATAGTCCTTAAGAGTTAAAGTCAAAAGGCTAGTAGCAAAGAATTCTCATGAAGTCTTTGTGAGACCAAGAGAATGACATACTTAATTGTTAAGGACGATGCCTAGGTGAAGGGGCAGGTGAATTCTCCGAGAGCCTCCACAGCTGTGAATCATAAATCTGAAGGCAGGTTGCAAAGCAGCCTTTACTGACACAGGTGTTGCTTGTAGACTGGGAATGAAATAAATTGGAGGCAGAGGGAAGAGGAGAGAGGTCAGACAGTGTAACTTCAGTCAGAGAATGCAACTGCCTCTCAGTCTCCTTGTATCATCATCATCATCATCATCATCATCATCATCATCATCATCATCATCATCATCATCATCATCATCATCATCATCATCATCATCATCATCATCATCATCATCATCATCATCCATAAAGAGATCCATCCTTCAGGTCTGAGTTGAATCTACAACAGCCACTGGCAGGTGGCTCCCATATCACAAAACTTAGTGGTATTCAGAGTAACCCAGGAAGGAAAGAAAAATAGGGGCAATAGACATGTCATAGTCTTAGTAGGAAAGAATAGCATGATGACTTTACTGGAAGATAGCAGCTCTACAGTATTATGGTATTAGTTATTCCTCTACATATGTGTCCTGGCTAGATTTCCAAAGTCTATGTACCTCCCTGAGTATATGCCCCAGCCACACATTCTCCATATGTGTGAGTATAACACTCCTGTTTTATATATGTACCACCTGAATGTATCTTGACCATATATGTTCCTTTCTATGTGCATCTTGTCCACATATGTTCTTTATATGTATGCCTCCATATGTAATCACTATACACATCTACTTTTCTCACTTATGGCTTGTATATTTCAGCAAAATGAATCCAAGATTCATGGAGAGATTTTTTTATTGCTACATTTTTTACTAAGTCATTTCATTTTGTCTTTTAAATCTATCCTAAATGTGACCGCTGACTGACTTGTAAAAATAAACACATTAGTGAGGGCTCATCAACTATAGGTTTGAATGGGTATAGACCTGGCATATGCTAGTAAATGTTTGACAACTGGCTCTCCAGGAAGAAAAAAAAAATATGCACAATACACTTTTAAGTTTAATTCAATCAACATTTTTCCCCATTGCATTTTTAGTTCAGATAATCAATAACAACAAAAAAATAAATCTAGCCCTAATTTGTAGCATTTGTCAATTTTTGAAGTATAAATACTCCCATTTAAAATTTAATAACAGCTCACTTGAGACTGCTATTAGCTTTATCACACTTTTGATGTAAACTCAATGAACTATGAACATGAGATAGCTTTCCTCGGGGCCCCATGGATAAGAGAGGACAATGTCCTAAGTTCTACCAATCTTTAAAAAAAAATCATTTTTTAATCATTAATGCAGAAGAAGGAAAATATATATGTGTGTATGTGTGTGTGTGTATGTATGATCAAAATATATTGAGTTGATTAAGACTAAATAAATGCTAAATATAGTCATTAGTTTTTAAAGAAAAACAATTAATAAATAATGGTTTAAATTATTTAAACTTGGATTAGTTTTACATGTTAATTTTTACACAGGTGTTTGAGAAGTATTATCATTGTCATTATTATTAATGACAGTAATAAATAACTTTCATTTACATAATGATTTAAATTTTATAAAACTTTTTGGGAATATGATCACACTTTATCCTTATAACAATCCTGGAAGGTAGGTACTATTATTATCTTCATTTTATGTAGGGAGCCAGCACTAATCTACAGGCCATAAGGTGATAAGGCCATATTCCAAAAGACTGCCCTAACCTTGAATAGGAATCTCCTGATCACATCATGGAGTTTCCTACATGACCAAGGACTGCCCTATCCTTGAATAGGCAGATATCTAGGTATCTCCTAATCACATCCTGGAGCTTCCTATGACCAAAGGCACCTGATCAGCTCATCCTTGGGCAGGAAACCAATCCTTTGTCTAGAACCCCCACCCTGTACTAAGTTCGCTCAACCCTGCTGCTATATATATATATCTGTACTATTGCACCCATTAAAATGAGGCTTGATCAGATGGTTTTGTCTTGCCTCCATTCTTCTGCGTGTCCCCTCTCTCTTGCCCTTATATCTCTTTTCTTCCAGGGTCCACACACTCTGCCTCGTGGGCCGAGGCAATTTTACACATGAGGATATTGAGACAATCAGAGGTTGAGTGATTTGGACAGGGTCACACAACTATCAAATTTGAATTCAGGGCTTTCTTATTCAAAGTAGTCCAGTTTTTTTTATCGATGGGGCCATGTGATTTGATATGGTCCATGTGATCAATATAAATGGCTCAACCAAATAATCTAGATACTACTAGGGAATCTGTTATAAATCCAGGGAAGTCTCTAAAGGAGCATAATTCCTCAAAGCTGTGTCTGTCCAGAATGACACTTAAGGATTAATAAATTGAATGATTAGCTTGGACTCCATGCTTTGAAGTTACAGAGAAGAAGCATTTAGAACTTCATAGTAAGCAGCAAGAAAAAGTAGGAACAATTCAAGATAAGAAACCAAAACAAAGCAAAACCAAAGAACAAATATTCAAAGCAGATCTCGGGCACACAAATGTTGGGGACAGCTAGGAGGTACAGTAGATGAAATGTTGACCCTAGAGGCAGGAAGACCTGAGTTCAAAAACAGTCTCAGACACTTATTAGCTGTATGACTTTGGACAAGTCACTTAATCCTGTTTGCCTCAGTTTCCTGATCTACAAAATGAGCTGGAGAAGGAAATGGCAAACCACCCCAGCATCTTCTTCAGGAAAACTTCAAATGGAGTCACAGAGAGTCTAATTTGATTTGATAAGATAAAAGTGTGAGGTTCTTTGATTATATGACTTCCTTATTCAGGTCGTTATTAGTTTTGGGTGCAATGGTTAATTCAGATTCCAACAAATAGTTCTTTTACTAGAATCCTTTTACTCCACTCAGGTAGAAGCATTTTTCAAAGCAATTAAAAGGTAAGTTTGGAATATATAACAATAAGTAAATAAAGTCCTTGGCAAGGAAGGAATCTCAGAAATTCCTTACCAAAGTCCTAAAAACTGGCTTTATTATCAGGGAGTTTCTAACTGGTTCTCAGAATAATTTATTGGGGGGTAAGATTTGGAGGGGGGTACCCCAGGTCTCTATCAAAACTTTTTCATTTGTAATAGTCCCTGATAGTATTGTGAGAATGAGACAGGGTTCACTTATTGGTCTCCATTTCTACCAACATCCTGGTCTTCTATATGCCTAAAGTTTATAGTAAGATATTTTGCCACCATATTGACTTTCTAAGAAGGGAGTTTACTTAGCAGGATATTAAATCTGAATCACTCATCATCAGACTTGAGTGTCTATCCCTAGATTTGTCAATTATTTTCTGGAATATGAATAAGAAAAAATACAAGATACTTACTTTCTCTAACAGCTGCTGCCAAGTCCATTCTGTGGTATTGAAGCTTGTTAGATTAATCTTTAATTGGCCAACACTTCAACATAATCTAGTTTGACTCCAAAGCTCCTACCCTATAATGGATTCTACTCTCTCATACCACTTCCCAATACATCTATACAATCCTAAATGTGGAATTCTGTGATTGACAGTTTATTGATCTGCTATTTACTAACTATAAAATCTTGGGCAAATCACTTACCCTTTCAAATTCCTCAACTATAAAATAAAGATTAATTAGAGGAAGATAACAGACATTTATTAAGCAGCTACAACATTCCAGGCATTATGCAAAAACTTTACAAATATCTCATTTGATCTTCACAGCACCTCTAGGAAACAGGTCTGAATATTAGCTTCATTTTACAGTGGAGGAAACTGAGGCAGAAATTAAATGATTCACTTAGTATCTGAGGGAAAATTTAACTCGCGACTTCTTGATTCCAAGCTCAGCATTTTGTCCATTGTTACCTTTTTTTAGATTAGAGGATCTTTCTAGTTCCAAATATCATGATTTGCTCTGGGCTTATTTCTGGTAAGGATAATGTTGCCTATACATCCCAGACAGGAATTTTGCAAAAAATTTTGCTGATTTCATGATGAGAGTGACAATAAATAATTCAGGCAAGAGGAAAAGAAAGGGAGTAACAAAATAGAGTTTCAGGAAAAATATAGAAAAGATGAGCCTAAAAAGAGATGAACCACTATGAAGCATGAATTTCCCCCCCTAGGTTATCTAATTTTTTCTAAATTAAACTAAATTACAAAGTTTCCTTGAATATAGACTCACTTTCAAATGACTAATGGATCTTTCAGTTTGTAGTTTACTTTTGAATTGAACAAAGATGTGGGAATCTAAGGCTGATTGATGGTTTAATTCAGTAATTACCTGGTAATAGTTGGTATGATTATATCTGTGATCTACAGTTACTGCTAACATTGCCACAGGGCATTTTAGTCATTGTTGTTCTTCTCTGAAAAAGGTTGCACATCTAACAAAATAACAAAGAAATTAAATGAATTATATAAAAACAAAATATATAAATAAAAATGCAGGATTTTTCTAATAAAAATATTTTATTTTTCCTTAAAGTGATCATTCTCAATTATCTCAGTTTAGTTCTGAGGTTAACTTGTTATATCATTAGCCTCAAATTCCAACATGGATCCCATGGTCAACACTTTCTATTTTTAAAAAAATCAAATTTATTTTATTTTCAGTTCTGCCTTCTTTTCCTTCTCTGTGTCTCTCTCCCAATAATAGAGAAGACAAGAACAATAAAACTGGGTATAAATATTTATAGTCAAGCAAAAATAGTCCCTACTAACCGTGAGGAAATGAAGAAAAGGTAGGAAGGAATAAAGGAATGAAGGAATGAAGAATAAACAAAGAAAAAATTGCTTCAGTCTAATCTCTGAGTCCATCAGCTCTCTATCAGAAAGTAGGTAGCAAATTTTATCATGAGTCTTTTGAAAATTATGTTTAGTCATTGTGTCTATCAGAGTCTTTCAAAAGCTAATTACCTTTATAACACGGTTTTTATCATATGCTTTAGTCTCCTGTTTCTGCTTACTTCCTTTTGAATCAATTTATTCAACTCTTCCTAAGGTTTTGCTGAAATTATCCCCTTCATTATCTCTTATAGTCAAATATATTCCATTACCTTTATAGTTCATAGCTTGTTCATCATTTATCCAATTATTGGGCATTTGCTCAATTTCTAATTCATTGTTATGACAAAAAGAGCTGTCTAAAATCTTTTTCCATGTTTCTGTTCCAGTTCCTTTGATCTCTTTAAGATATGGACAATTGTTAGCTTATTTGATTAGAAAAAGAAAAGAAGAAAATCAAGTTGTTAGTATCAAAAATGAAAAGAGTGAATTTTTCACCAGTGAAGAGGAAATTAGAGCAAAACTATAGAGATATTTTGTCCAACTGTATGCCAATAAATATGATATTCTGAGTGATATAGATGAATACTTATAAAAAATATAAATTGCCCAGATTAACAGAGGAGAAAATAAATTACTTAAATAGTCCCATTTCAGAAAAAGAAATTGAACAAACTATTAATTAACTTCCAGAGAAAAAATATCCGGGCCAGATGGATTTACAAGTGAATTCTACCAAACATTTAAAGAGCAATTAATTCCAATACTATGCAAACTATTTGGATGAATAGGGAAAGGAATTCTTACCAAATATAGTGCTGATACCTAAACCAGGTAGGGTCAAAATGGAGAAAGAAAATTATAGCCCAATTTCACTGATGAATACTGATGCAAAAATCTTAAATAAAATATTAGCATAGATTATAGCAAGTTATCCCAGGATAATTCAACATGATCAAGTAGGATTTATACCAGGAATATAGGGCTGGTTCAATATTAGGAAAACTATTATCATAATTGACTATATCAATAACCAAAGTAACAGAAATCATATGATTATCTCAATAATCCAGAAAAGGCATTTGACAAAATCCAACACCTATTCCTATTAAAAACACTAGAGAGCATAGGAATAAATGATTTTTTTCTTAAAATGATCAGTAGCATCTATGTAAAATCATCTTCAAACATCACATATGATAGGAATAAACTAGAAGTATTTCCAATGAGATCAGGAGTGAAACAAAGTTGCCCACTATAACCATAATTCAGTATTGTATTAGAAATGTTAGCTTTAGCAATAAGAGAAGAAAAAGAAATTAGAGTAGGTAATGAAGAATACAAATTATCACTCTTTGCAGGATGATATGAAGGTATACTTAGAGAATCCTAGAGAATCAACTAAAAAACTACTAGAAATAATTAACAACTCTAGCAAAATTGCAGGATACAAAATAAATCCACATAAATCCTTAGCATTTCTATATATTACCAACAATGTCCAGCAGCAAGAGATACAAAGAGAAATGTCATTTAAAATAACTATAGATAATATAAACTATTTGGGAGTTCACCTGCCAAGACAAAGTCAGGAACTATATGAACACAATGACAAAACATTTTCTACACAAATAAAGTTAGATCTAAACAATTACAAAACAATCAAGTGCTCATGCGTAGGCTAAGCTAATATAATAAAAATGACAATTCTACCTAAATTAATCTACTTATTCAATGGCATACAAATTAAATTGCCAAGGAACCACTTTATAGATCTAGGGGAAAAAAATAACAAAATTCATCTGGAAGAACAAAAGGTCAAGAATTTCAATGGAATTAATGAAAAAATGCAAATAAAGGTGGCCTAGCTGTACCAGATCTAAAACTATATTATAAAGCAGCAGTCAACAAAATCATTTGATACTACCTAAGAAATAGAGTAGTTGATCAGTGGAATAGGTTAAGTTCACAAGACGCAATAATCAATGACTAGTAATCTAGTCTTTGATAAACCCTCACATCCCAGCTTCTGGGATAAAAATTCACTATTTGACAAAAATTACTGGAAAAATTGGAAAATATTATAGAAACTAGGCACTGACCAGCACCTAACATCCTATACAAAGATAAGGACAAAATGGGATCATGATTTGACATAAAGAGTGATACTATAAGCAAGTTAAAGGAACATATATTACACAAACAAAATCAATGTAGACAGGATTAAAAGGAAAGCAGAAAACTGGGGAAAAAAATCTTTATATCCAAGGGTTTTGATACAAGTTCCATTTCTAAAATATATAGAGAATTGACTCAAATGTATAAGAATACAAGACATTCTCCGATTGATAAATGGTCAAAGTATATGAACAATTTTCATATGAGGACATTAAAACCATTTCTAGTCATATGAAAAAAATGCTCTAAATAATTATCGATCAGAGAAATGCAAATTAATACAACTGAAGTACCACTACATACCTCACAGATTGGCTAAGATGACAGGAAAAAAATAATGATAAGCATGGGAAGAAATGTGGAAAACTGGGATACTAATACATTTTTGGTGGACTTGGGAACTGAGCCAACAATTCTGGAGAACAATTTGGAACTATACCCAAAGGGTTATCAAACTGTGCATACCTTTTGATCCTACAGTGTCTCTACTGGCTTGTATTTTAAAGAGAACATAAAAAGGGAAAATGGTCCACAAGTGCCAAAATGTTTGTAGCAGCCTTTTTTTGTAATAGCAAGGAACTGAAAACTGAGGGGATGGCCATGAATTGAGGAATAGCTGAATAAGTTATGGTATAGGAATGTTATGGAATATTATTGTTCTATAAGAAATGATCAGCAGGATGATTTCAGAGAGGCCTGGAGAGACTTAAATGAACTTATGCTAAGTGAATTATACCATGAGAACTTTGCACACAGCAATAAGATTATGTGATGATCAACTCTGATGAACATGGCTGTTTTCAACAATGAGGTGATCCAGCCCAATTTCAATAGACTTGTGGTGCAGAGAGCCATCTATGAGCAGAAAGAGGATTGTTGGGACTGAATGTGGATCATAATATAATTTTTTCACCTTTTCTGTTGTTTGCTTACTTTTTGTTTTGTTTTTCTCATTTTTTTTCTTTTTCATCTGATTTTTCTTGTGCAGCATGATAAATGTGGAAATATGTATTGAAGAATTGTACATGTTTAACATATACTGGATTACTTGCTGTCTGGGGAAGGAAATGGGGAAAGGGAGGGAGAAAAATTTGGAACACAAAATTTTGCAAGAGTGAATGTTGAAAAACATCTTTGCATGTATTTTGAAAATAAAAAGCTATTATTCAATTAAAAATAAAACTTTCTCCTTAATCCATTGCCCTCAAGCTGCCTCTCTCCTACTTTGGAGGAGCTTATCTCCTACTAAGAGGATCAAGGCTGTCTGACTGGAATTCCCTTGCTTTGTTGATAAATCAAACTTCTCTACACTCCACCTTAAAATTTCAGTAAATCTGCTTTTATCAAGTGTTCCTCCTATCCTGTGTCCTGTCTCTTTTCTTTACCAAGGCAAACTTTTCAAATTAACCTTGATCCTTTTTCTTCTCATTTCACATAGGACCTTGTTCTAACAATAATACCTTTTCTTTTCTTTAGCGAATCTTTATTCATTTCCCCTCTCCCTCCTTTTTTTTCTGTTCTGACAACTTGATTCCAACTGGTTGGTATTTACTGAGGAACTCTAGATGGGGGCTCATGAATATTAGAAGCCACAGTCTCTCAGGGATGTATTTAGAATTCTGAAGTGATAAAGTAGTTCCTCAGTATAATCTGCCACTCTTTCTAGGAGTGGTGAGAATGAGACCAGAAAAAGTAGTTTCATTTATTAACAGCTAAATTGATCAAGAAAGGTAGTATGTGAACTATTCTTTGAAGAAAATTAAGGATTTTGCCAAGGATAAGTAAAGAAGGATTGCAATCAATTATTGATATTTTACTTGAAAATAGTACATTTTATTTTCATTCATAAGAAGGGCAGGAGACAAGCATTTATTAAGCTCAGACCATATTCCAGGCCTGTGTTAAAGCACTTTACAAATATTATTTCATTTGATTTTCACAACAACTCTATAAGGTGCTATTATTATCACCATTTTTGCAATTGAGAAAACTAGTTAGGTGACTAGCCCAGGGTCACAAGTTAGGAATCAGGTTTTCCAAGGTAGTAATAACAATGTTGGTGGGGGCAGCAGCAGTAGCAGTAACATTAGTAGTAACAGTAACAGTTAATAGTGATAATAGTGCTGGTCATAGTGTTAGTGCAAAAGTTGTCCTGGTAATCGTCGTAGTAATAGTTATCATGAGGTAGCAGCATCAGTATCACAAATAAAATTCAGTAGAGGTAGACTGAGGCATTTTTCCCCCAAGCAAGATAGCAATTTATTAACAGGGTATGAACTTGATAATATAGAGGTCAATGGTTTGTCACTTGAACCAAGAATCCCTATGTGAAGATTTAATTCATTTTTATAAGGTTAGAACAAAGAACCGAACAGAGTAAATGACATCATGGGGTTCAGGACAACATGACTGGTTGCATAGCTAAGGCACAGGGCATGGTATGATTGGCTGGAAGTTGATAATAAAGGGTTAGGAACAGCACCCTCCTTCCTATGACTAAGAAAAGTTTATTGTTTGGTTCATCTACAAGGTCAAGTGATAGTGTACTGAACATTCTTGAAGGATTGTTTGGTAGTGTAGAAATACTAGACAAGACTCCCTCTGTCCACCTGCATTCTCCAAGGATAACACATTTCCTTGAGGCAAAGATAGAATATAATTAGCAGGAGAACTGAATTTCTAAACTTAACTCATTACAAACCTGCAGAATTTCTTAACTAAGTTTAGAACAAAGAAAGGTGACATTGGTAATTACAGGACAAAATCAATTAATTGTAACTAAGATCATTAAAAAATGTCCAGTATCATTTTTAGTAGTAGTAGTAATTAATGGTAGTGGAAGTAATGGAAGTAGTGATAGTAATAGAAGTGGTAAATCCTCTAATAAAACCAGTTTTGCTATGCTTGCACAACATTTTACACATAAAACATTCTGGTATGATTTTTTTTTTTTAATTTGTTATCCATTGATTGATGGATTCAAGATAGAGAGTGTCATAAAAAAGAACTTTTCCAAGTCATAAAAATGTCTCATGAAGGACTTTTCTCCATTTTTCCAGTAGGAATACCAACAAACAAAAATTGGGGTTGGGAGAAGTAGCATTTAAATTGTAAATCTTAATTAAATATTTGCAAGGATCATTAGAAGCAATTAGCAATGTTATGAGCTACAGTGAACAAATTTCTTCTCTTGATCAAGTAATAAAGTAACAAAGTAAAATTTTAAAGCAATATTTCGCCCTTCCTTTTAACCCTTTAACCTTGACGGACCTAATTCAGTTTTTGGTGTAAGAAAAGAGGTCAGGGTTCTTCTTTCCAACAATTTGCTCAGTGACCCAATTTTTTAAAGCTGGTCTAGGGATAGAGCCTACTTTAGGCTCTGTCATTGACTATTGGACTGTGAAACTGGATATTTCAGGAACCAATCCTAAATAGAACAAATGGTGCCTTCCACAGCACTGAAAAATGAATGCCATTTTCAATATTGTCCTTGACCAACTCTCAGAAGTTCTTATTCCTTGACTTCTGCTCTAAAAAAACAATACTCAGACTCTTCTGCTTTTCCATGAATAAATATTCTGACCCTCATATATAGATGATGTGAGATTGTGCTCGTCCAAAGAGTATTTGTAATATAAAATAGAATCATAGAGCCTGACACAAAGGAATTGATTCTACTTAATCATGTGTTTTTGAATCCTAAAAATTATTTCAGCATTGGAAGAAAACTTAAGTGATATCCTGGAGAGAGGATTGGATCTGGAGTCAGGAAGATCTGAATTTAATCAGAGCTTCAAGATCAAGCTGTGTGATCTTGGGCAAAGATCACCTCTATCTGTTCCCTTTTCTTGACCTATATAATGGTGGTGATAATTGCCTCTACCTCCCAGGTTTGTGGTGAAGATAAAATAAGATTTGTAATGTCTTTGCAAACTTTGAAATGTGATTTAAAAAAAATGTTTGCTATTACTACTTTTGTTACCTTCCCAGGGCTGTGCTGGAGTCAGCTCAAACCTGCTTATAACAGCCAAATGTTAATTTTCAGTGTGACCATCTAAACCTTGGAAATTGGTAAGCTAAAAAACAAGAACTGATTTATTGTTTTGTTAAATACGTAGATTTAAGAAATTAGTGGAAAAAATGTCAATAATGTGGTTTTAAAGTGTTTTGTAGGCATTTTGGGGGGGAGTGTAATTATAAAGCATTTGCCAGTACACCCTGACTTAAACAAATATTCCCTATATAATATCCAAGTTTTTTGGGTTTTTTTCAGTCTTTGCTTAAGGTCCTCTATTGAAGAGAATGCTCTTACATTCCACTATTCAGATGTAGCCTATTCCACTTTTGGATAGCCTCAAGGGCAAGTCACTTAACCCTTTTTTTGCTTATTTCCTTAACTGTAAAATGAACTGAAGAAGGAAATGACAAATCATGCCAGTATCTTTGCTAAGAAAACCACCAAAAGGATCTTGAAGAAACAGACACAAGTGAAAAAAAATACTCAGAAAATCTTACAAATCTCTCCCCCTCTGATGCCTAAAATATACCACTAGAGAGAAAACTTTGTTTATGAAACCACAGAGGGAAACTTATAAAAAAAAAAAATTCCTTTTTTTTTTTTTTTTTTTTTTTAAAGATGAAATTAAGATCTAGAAATCTGACTCTGATTCTTGGTGCAGGGGTTTTTCTCCTGCTATACAGTGGGTGAGTTATCAACTCCTCTTTTCTCCTTAGAGGAGATACAGATGAGTCTGAAAAAGTTAGATAAAGCCACAAGAAAGCCCAGCATAGATAAACACTGACCACCAAATAGAATAGCTGAGAGTTTAAAGTCAAAGGCAAATTTTACATTGCTTTGGACAGAGTATCACAGGTAAGGACAGAGTGAAGTGAAGAAAAAAGAAAAGAAGAAAAGAGAAGAGAAGGTAGAGCTAGCCAATTACATTTGGGTTCCCAGTGAGCCCCACTTGGACATTGTTTGTGCCCTGATCAGCCAATGTGAATATAAATATCAGTTGTTTCTGATTTGGTCAGAAACCCTGAGAGTCCTTCCAAAATATATGTATGTTACCAATATCTAGGAGTGGTGAGAATGAGACCAGAGACAGAAGTTTCTTTCTTTCTTTATATCTATTTATCTATGTATTGACTAGGCAAAAGAAACCATTCTGTTTCATTTCTTGTTTAGCCTTAATCACTTCTTGGGTATTGCTTCTGAGACCTGTTAAAGAAATTTTGAAAGATACATCCAACCCTTACTTAAATCCAATTTATTTGCATGTCATGCCATCATCTCCTTGAGGTCAATGTTTTCTTGGAGAAAGGACAAACAATAACAGGATGGTAGAACTCCTTATTTCTATGAAAAGTCCCTAGAAAGACTTAGAAGATAAAGTATCTAGTGTGAAGAATCCAGGAGTTTTGCTATTGTTCCCTGGGAGTTTTGCAGAAGTTAGGCTTCCTGGTTTCCCTTCTTTATTCATGTTCCCTTCAGCAGTCAGGTAACCTGAGGAAAGAGGGAAATGCCATTCTATTGAGTTGTCTCCATGAATTGACTCCCTATGAGTGCTGGGTGATCCTACTTCAACACATCCCCTATATGTTGTCCTTCTCTCCCCTGAGGCTGCTATCACCCTGCCGCAGGCCCCCATCACCTCATGCTTACCCATACCTTCTGGTTGCATTCTCTGCCAAGTCTCTCCCTGCTCCAGCCAATGCTCCTCTCAGCTGTCTTCTAAAATGCAAGTCTGATCATATCACCCCTTTTTCAATAAATGCCATTGACTCTCCATCACTTCTAGGATCAAATATAAAATTCTTTCTTTTGCCTTTCCCTTTATTTCTGACTTCTTATATATTATTTTCTTTTCTCCCCATTAGTAATCTGAGATTCAGTGACATTGACTTCCTTGCTGTCACTTAAGACATTGCATTTCCCCTCCCTTGGACATTTTCACTGTCTGCCCCCATTTTTTCCATCTCAGCTAAAAATGTTACTTTCTGCATGAAGCCTTTCTGGTGCTTGTCCTCTGACATTACCTCCAGTTTATCTTATTGGTACATAGCAGTTTATGTCATCTCCCCAATTAGACTCCTTGACAATAGGGACTATTTCTTTTTTTATTGTTGTTGTTTGTTACTTTGTTTAGCTTTTCTTTGTATTCACAATACTTAGCAATGTGCGGGTGCACATTGTTAAGTACTTAATAAATGTTTTTAGCTCATGATATGGGAGAGAAAATATCTTTTTTTTAACTATGTGTGTGTGTGTGTGTGTGTGTGTGTAGGAATGATCTAGTTGATTTCTGAATAATTAATTCTTTCCTCCTTCTTTCCTAACTCCAACTTCCAGTCATAGAAACCAAAGGGCTAAAAACAAAGTAATGAGGCACTTTTATCTTAATGAGGTGTTGAACTAACTGGGTACACTTAACAAAAGCAGAAAAATTTCCCTGATGGAAGCTTAAATTGGCAAGACAAAGATTGGCCATGCTCCTGCACAACTCTTAAAAGATAAACATTTTGAGAGTCAACTCTTTGAAGCAATCCAGATGAAAAGTAGCTTTGTCTCTTGGTTTATAACACATAACAGTAGGATTTTCTCCATTTATTGACCACCACCAATCCCATTAGCCAGAAAATGTAGCAACAAAACTACTTTCATACTGGTAGAAAGATGGGAATAGTTTTGTGTAGCAGACTTGGTATACAAAGGATTCTTAACCTCTGTGTGTGTGTGTGTGTGTGTGTGTGTGTGTGTGTGTTTCATGTGCAATGGACTCATTTGGCAGTCTGGCAAAGCCTATGGATTCATTCTCAATGATTTTCTGAAATGCATAAAATAAACTACATAGAATTACAAAGGAAAGCTATTATATTGAAATATGGTTATAATTTTTTAGAAATTCTTGCCTCAGGTTAAGAATCTCTGTCTTAGAATAACAATAATACCAAAAAGACATCAGAGGATGATATTTTTATATTTCCTTATCTCCTCTTCACCCCATACTTACACTGAATATGGTGGGAAGGAAGCTAAATGATAATTTCAGTATTATTGAAATAACATTGTGCCTAAGTTGCCTTAGCAATATGAATTCCATAATGTTTGTGGCTTATTACTAAATAATTCTGTTTTCTCTCTTCCTATAGACATTACCTATTTTCATATATTATGCCCTAGATTTGGAGGAAATATTTTAACTATATTTTAGTATGTAATTTTAATAATGTGATTGATCTGAAGTAACTATGCCTGTTGATGAATAGTTAAGCAGAAGCTCTATTGAAATGAGGAGAGAACACTTAAGACATTCACAATTGTCTTTAGGATTTGAGGTAGCAACTGTCTCAGAAAGGCCCAACTCACTAGGAAGAACTTGAACTGGGGAGATAGCCCAGAAGTTGTACTACAAATACAAATACTTTATCTCCAAGAAAAGAATAAAGTGCTTGAGGACAAGGATTTATTATATACCTTTTCACAACTAGCATAGGGTAAATATTTAGCAGATGCTTAATGACTAATATGATAATTCATATTTACATAGTACCCTCTATGTGCCAGACCTTGGATGACTAGGTGGTATGACAAATAGAACACTGAGCTTGCAGTCAGGAAGATCTGAATTCAAATCCAAGCTCAGAAACTTTTCAGCTGTGTGACCCTGTTACCTCAATTTCTTCATCTATAAAATAAGATGAACAGCACAAAGACAAATGACTCCAATATAGTTACTAAGAAAATCCTAAATAGGGTCATGTAAAATTGAGTACAAGTAAAAATGACTCAAAAACAATAACATCAAGTTACATGTGCATGTGCATATATATTGTGTTTACTGAATTTACTTTGCTATTTACTTCAACATATAAAGCACCTATGATTCTTCTTGTTTTGGTATCACTCTTAATAATGTAAACAATATTTTTTTTTATTAAAGCTTTTTATTTTTCAAAACAGCGGACAATTCTTCAGCATTTGCCCTTGCAAAATCCTGTGTTCCAATTTTCCTGTCCTTCCCCCATGTCTCCCCTAAATGGCAAGAAGTCCAATATATGTTAAACATGGTAGAAATATATGTTAAATCCAGTATATGTATACATATTTATACAATTATTGCATCGCACAAGAAAAAAAAAAAGAGAAGCAAAATAAAATAGAGGCAAACAACAACAAAAAGAGTGAAAATGCTGTGTTGTGAACCACACTCAGTTCCCATGGTCCTCTCTCTGGGTATAGCTGGCTCTCTTCATCACTGAACAAGTGGAACTGGTTTGAATCATCTGATTGTTTTTTTTTTTTTTTTTTAATAGCCTTTTATTTACAGGTTATATGCTTGGATAACTTTACAGCGTTAACAATTGCCAAACCTCTTGTTCCAATTTTTCACCTCTTACCCCCCACCCCCTCCCCTAGAATCATCTGATGAAGAGAGCCATGCTCATCAGAATTGATCATCTTATAGCTTGTTGTTGCCATATATAATGATCTCCTGGGTTTGCTCATTTCACTCAACATCAGTTCATGTAAGTCTCCCCAGGCCTCTCTAAAATCATCCTGCTGATCATTTCTTATAGAACAATAATATTCCATAGCATTCATATACCATAATTTATTCAGCCATTTTCCAACTGATGGGCATCCACTCAGTTTCCAGTTTCTAGCCACTACAAAGAGGGCTGCCACAAACATTTTGGCACATACAGGTCCCTTTCCCTTCTTTAGTATCTCTTTGGGGTATAAGCCCAGTAGAAATATTGCTGGATTGAAGGGAATACACAGTTTGATAACTTTTTTGAGCACAGTTCCAAATTGCTGATTCATTCACAATTCCATCAACAATGTATCAGTGTCCCAGTTTTCCCACATCCTTTCCAACATTCATCATTTTCTTTTCCTATCATCTTAGTCAATCTGACAGGTGTGTAGTGATATCTCAGAGTTGTCTTAATTTGGATTACTCTGATCAATAATGATTTAGAGTACCTTTTCATATAAGTAGAAATAGTCTCAATTTCTTCATCTGAAAATTGTCTTAAACCATAACTTTTTAATTATTGGGTCAGTTTTCATTATTTATATTGGCCAAAAATATCCATTTCTTTTGAGTCAAACTTTGGTAAATGCCTCTCTCATTTTGATTAGATTGGTTCTTAGTTAAAGGACAAGAAATCCAACAAAGTCTATTCCAGAGACAATAGTTAAAATCTTCTTAGCTATGGACCAACTAGAGCTTGTGGTTCACTGACACAAACCTTTGAGACTCATGAGTGATTCAGTCTTGTCAGATTAAACCCCTCTATGAGGCAGCCTCAGTGTATATGGTGGATCTAGTATGAGACTTAGATTCAGTTAGACCTGGACCCAGACCTGCCTCATACACTTACATTATGTGACCTTTGGCAATCTTCTTAATTGCTCTGTACCTCAGTTTCCTCATATGGGATATATAGGGGTTAGAATAATGGTTTCTAAGGGTCTTTCCCACTTGAAATCTATGATTCTATGATCCAAACTGGTAAACAGAAGTAGATTGGGGGGACTGATGGATTTACTACATTAGCCCCGGGCACTAAAGAAATTCTACCAACCCCAGACTCTAACCTGATTTATGCTTCTTATGCTTGATGCATCCATAAGATATCTGGGGTCTGCTTGCAGTAATTGCTGCATTTCAGAAAAGGTTGTTTCCTTTTCCCTTGATTAGTATTAAACAGTGTTAGCCCTGACTTCTGGAGTCACTTGAAATTAGCCTATAGTTTCAGGACTGATTGCCTTTCTTGGAACAGTCTCAGTGTAACTTTGTATCTGGGAGAACAGAGCCATTTGAGAATTCAGTAGCCTGCCAAGACTGATAAACAGAGCTAATGATGATAGCTCTGTGTCTTTTCTATAAATTTACCCTACATGATTTGCATATTATTAGTAGATGTTTAGATTTTGGATGATAGTATTATTAAGTTGATGCCATGATAAAAGAAGGGAGTTTTGTCTTCAGTAGAGACACATGAGAACAGATATAATTAAATATACAAAAATAGGAAGGATCTATGAATAAAGGATCATAAATCATAGATCCTTTCTATGCATTTCTTCAACTTTTATAATCTGATCCTCAATTTGAAATTTATCCTCAAAATGGATCAAAAGTGGTTAATAATTTATTAGATAAATATTAGAGTTTCTTGAAGCACATAGACCTTAAGTGGCTTATCCAAGGCCACAAAGCTAGTAATTGTCAGAGATAGATTTTGAATCAAGGTTTTCCTTTTATAAAACTATTATTTTAAAGCATTTAGTACAGTGCCTAACACATAGTAGGTACTTAATAAAAGATTTTTTTCTTTTCCTCCTTTCCCTTTCTGACTCCAATCAAAGCCAGCTTCACATTGTTATAATTAAATACTTATTACTTTAATAATCTTTCTGAGCTAGGGACATAATTGACTAGAAGAAGAGGGTGAGGAGGAATGATGCTGTATTGCATTTGCAAAATAGCACATCACTTTCAATGATCCCCAAGCTGTTTCCTAAAAGAAAACTTACTATATTAAGCACTAATCTTTCCCTACTGATGCTATATCAATGGACTCCTGACATCTTCAGAACATCTGAACTTGTGACCCAGAGGGTAATGAAGACTTAATTTGGGCCATGTAAATATTTTGATAGGTTATAGCAATATTATCAATGATATTTTACATAAAAGATCACCCAGGAAATGCATGATAGAAAACAGGATATGGGCTACTCAAGGATATGGAGATACTTATGTGAGAATAGAGACCAAAATTATATAAGATAAGCAGGTTTTCACTTACATAGCAATACATATTAATTAGAACATGGATTCATTTGAAGTCCAATAGTGGTGATGATGATGATAGAACTGATGATTTTTGAATCCAGAAAAAATAAAATCTTTAAACACAAAAACTTTCAACTTTATATACATACAATTTCTAAATGTTTTAAGGGGAAAAAAAGATGAATATAGACAGAATTGCTTCAAGGCCAAAAGGCATTAGAAAGATAGGATTGGCACACAGGCTCATTAAGAAAAAGAAAAATGTTCTTCCCTTGAGTTAACTAAATTTGAATCTCTAGCTAAACCTGAGTGGAAGATTATTCCCAATGGCTTAATGTCATTCTAATTGTATTTTCTAAGTCTTAAGTAGGCGTATTTGACTGCAAATCTTGTACATTCAGCTATGAGAGGAAAGAGTCACATCTAGCATTTTAGACTTGAGCTCCATGAATTTGGGATAGACATTTGGAAATAGAAGGGAATTATCATGGAATTTGACTTTGTCCCTGTCTAGAAGGCTGTTTTTTCTTTTGTGTGTCCATTTGTCCTAAGTAAGTTCACATATAATAGCATAGGGCCAAGGAATTCCCTGCCCAACTAAGGGATTTGGCTATCACTAAGAAATACCTGGGGAAATGTACCTACATATGGTTTCAATCTTTTCTCGGATAACCCCCATATTACCCTTTAATGGGACACATGATAAACATCAGCAGCATGCTTTTCTCACAAACCTGACACCTACATTTGCCCAAGGCTACTACAATATAGCCTGGAAAGTTAAATTGGAAGCATGTATTTGGGAATGACACCTAAGAGGGGGAAGATACCTCAAAGGCTCTACCCCCACATTAAAGGATTAGAACACTCTAAAATACACATCAGCTCACATATTCTATCAGCAAAGTAGAAAAAGAGATTTAGAACAACATTTTGTTCCCATTAGACATTTAAGTGTAGCATTAAACCCTTTATTACCTTTAGTTCCTGTAAAAATGGTTCTGGGAAAATTGGTAACTAAAGGCAATTTTTTTTTTTTTTTTTGCATTTTTTTCCCTGTTCCTGTAAGCCATTAGATTCATCCTCATTGAGTTCATAGGAGTTCTTCAATTTCCTAAAAAATTGGTTTCAGATATAGAAAAAATCCAAAAGACCACATGATCCAAAGATCTCTCTTTGCATTTAAAGAAACTGAAGCCCAGACATATTGAAGGATTTGTTCTACATCATTTTAGGTAGCAATATAGCTGAAAAAGCCCCAGGCTCTAAATTTCTCTTTTTTTATTATTCTATACAATATACTACAAGGTATAAAAAAACTAGACCTAGCAGTGGTCCCTGTGTCTATTTGAGTTTGATTCCACTGTATTATATGACTTCCAAGTTCTCTTCTAAGCCTTATCTTCTATTGCCAATAAGGAAACAAGATTAATTAACTCTTAATTGGCCATTATGTTTTATGTTGTATTATGAAGCCTTTAATGGAGCAAAAGACAGACAGAGAGACAGAGAGAGAAAGATAGAGACAAAGAGTGACAAACACAGACAGAAAAAGATAGAGAGACAGAGATAGAGACAGAGAGACAGTGGAGGAGGGACAACTAGCCAGTGGATAGAGCACTGGACCTGGAGTCAAGAACTGAGTTTAGATTTGACTCTAACCAAGTTACTTAACCTCTGTTTATCTTAATCCATGGAAAAGGAAATGGCAAACCACTTCATTATCTTTGCCAAAAGAACCCCATTGGTTGCAAAGTCAGACATAGCTAAAGGACTGAGCAACTTCATGAGGATGATACAGTCAAAGAGTTGACCTTGTAGAAGCTGTTGGCTGAGGAGCTGAGGTCCTAGCAGAGAATTAAATAGAAGTAGAGTGTGTTTTGCCTTCTTCATTTTGCATGGTGTCTGGGTGAGGCTTGTAGAGCCTGATGTACAGACTTGAGTGGCTTTCAGAAAACAGGAAAGATTAACTTGAGAGCCTCAGGTATTGTACAGACAGAAATTTTTGGCTGCAACAACATGTGTTTAAGAGCAAAACTTTCCCCTTCTTTGTCCACCTGGTACAGATTTCCTTGCAGATAACCATTTTAAACAGTATAGAGTAGATTGCCTGAGCAATAAAAATGAGGACATAGATTATTTCCTAAAGATTAATGATTGGCTGAAAATAAAGATAGCGCCAAGTAAAAAATAGCTCTTCTTCTCATCTTCCCCCTTAGTCTCCCTGCTTCCCCCCCCCCCCCCCCCCCCCCCCCCCCCCCCCCATACTACCCACTGGTCTCCTGAGGTCATCACAATGAGTATTTTCAAAGTTATCAAAGAATGTGGGCTTCACCAGAATTCTAATATAACAGAGGAAAGCAGAACCTTGGATTTACCCAAAATATTCCTAAAGAAATATTTCTCTTTTCTTTTCTTTTTTTCTTCCTTCCTTCCTTCCTTCCTTCCTTCCTTCCTTCCTTCCGTCCTTCCTTCCTTCCTTCCTTTCCTTTCTTTCTTCCTTCCTTCCTTTGCTTTTTTCTTTTATTCTTTTTTCTTTTATTCTTTTTTCTTTCTTTCTTTCTTTCTTCTTCTTCTTCTTCTTCTTCTTCTTCTTCTTCTTCTTCTTCTTCTTCCTTTTTCTTCTTCTTCCTCCAGATCTGTGATCTTACCCTTATAGGGAACAGCAAGATTGTAAACTTCTCTTGATAAACACTAGAAGTCAATCAAACACTAGAAGCCTTCCATATACTAGGCATTGTACTAGATACTGAAGACAGAAGAGCAAAAAGCATAATGCTGTCTTACAAGGAATTCATAGTCTATCTTTTTTTCTAATGGACTTCTTCAGGAGGAAGTGACTTGCTCATCCTCACACAACTCCTTTGTGTCATATGTGTGATTTGACCAAAGTCTTCCTGACTCTGAGTTTAGCTTTCTACTCAGTCACATTCCTTCTCATTACTCTCAAGAGCATCTCATTCAGTGGAAATAAAATTAAAAAACATGAATGAGGTGGATTTAAAATTCTTTTGCCTTCAAAGGAAAAGGTGTTACTTTAACTAGCTGATCTGCCACAGCTGTGGAGAGAACATAGCACATTGGTCATGCAACGGTGAAGTGAGTAGAACATATTCCCACTGAGAAGTGGAAGTTTTAATAAAATGTTGTTCTTTACTGATTCTGAATTCTCATCACATGGATAATTCAGGAGTTGAAGTCTAAATATATAAAATGTTGGATAAAAAAGATATCCCAGATTTTTTTTTCCTTTTTGCAAAAAACATGAAAGATAAATATAAAATAGATTGGTATTTAAGAAGGGAGGCAGCTAGATGGCACAGTAGATAGATGTGATGACCGAGTTAGCACCCTGGATGTCTTAGAATCAGCTGGAGTCAGGATAAGCAAAAGTTCTTGGTCTTTATTCTTGGTCTTTAGGGGTAGAAGTGAATTGGATGGACGCAAAGTCTCCACGACCTCTCCTCTTTGTCTCCCGCCCAAAAAGTGACCTTGGCTAGTCTTACTCCACGCCCTAGTCTCTCCTACAATTCTCTGTATACACCAATTATTGAGCCAGCACAGAATAGTGGGAAGAGCCATTTTCTAAGCATATACTAATAGAGTATTGTCTAATTGGTAATTAGCCTTAAGTGCTCAGTTGTCCGACCTCAGTGCATCTATTCAAGAATTTCAGCCCTTTACATCTAGAGGACCAGGCTTGGAGTAATCTTCCTGACTTCAATATAAATAAAGTCACTTACTTCAGATACTTACTAATTTTGCAACCTTGGGTAGGTCATTTAAATCTTTTTGACTCCATTTCCTCATCTGGAAAATGATCTGGAGAAGGATATGGCAAACCACTCCAGTATCTTTGCCAAAAAAATCCCCAATAGGATTACAAAGAGTTGGTCATTATCAAAACAATTGAACAATAAATTTAAGGAATAGGAGGCAAGGGAAGCCTCATGCTCAGTTAGTAAAAATAAAGTTAATTCAATTAGATTAAAGTAATAGCTGTTTTCTCAACTGCCAACATTTCATAACTGAATCCAACAACAAAGAAAATTGATATACATGCCAAATTCCCTCCTTCCTCCACAACCCCTATTTGAGTGTCATGGCTAAACTCATTCTATCTTAGAGGCACATCTAGATTCATCTTTCAGTAATATAATTAAATGTACTTAAATTCCCTAAACAATTTTTGGTATTTGGTGAGAATTAGGTTATATTGACTTTTTTCTTCTCTCAACTTTATCTTCCCTTCCCACTTAGCTTCATATATACAAGATAATTAGAAAACAAATACTGAAAGGAGCACCACTTTGTATATCTTCACATACATTTGAAAATAGACTAAAATCTCCTTTGTTTTTATAATTCTTTATATCCACTTATCTCCTCCTGCTTTATGAATATAACTCCCATCCTAGAAATGCCTCAAGCATTTTAGGTTCTTTTTAGTTTTCCATTAAATATTCAGCTTTATTTATTCTCTGAATGATTATCCAGTCAGCAGTCTGTCTGGTTGCCAAGAGGAAGATGAAAACTCAAGAGAGGGTGGGAAAATCCAATTAGAAGACATTTGGCTCAAGAAAAATATGGGAGGAAAGCTATCCCTTTTCTGAGAAATGTGGACCTGGCACTATTGCTAAAAAACTTATCCAGTCATTTAGCAAGATAACGATCTATTTTTATGACACATAGTAAAATAGTATAGACTGTTGGTTGCTTGGGTGGTTGCAAAGAAGAATAAGGGAGGGAAAGAGGAGAAGGGGAGAAGAGGAAGGGTCATAGGGCAATAGAACAAAGCTCTTAGGTGTCCTACAAATAAAGCATATAGGCAAACTGGATCAGTCATATAGACTCTTGGCTCACCTGCACAACACACTTGAAAATTATTGGCTGGGACTTCCAGCCAAGATGGCGGTGAGGAGGCACACAGCTGTGTAAGCTCGCATTTTCTCTCAGAATCCATCTCATTACAAGCCTCTGAATTAATGCTTGACTGAAAAAAAAACCCACAAATAGTTACCAAGAGAAGACATCCTTGAGATTCGCCAGGAAAGGTCTGTTTTTGCTCGAGGGTGGGATGGTTTTAGATCGGGCACAGGCTGAGGGCAGCAGCAGCAAGAGCTCGGCAGGCAGCTCACAGCCGAGCAGACCGGAGGGGGTTGGGGTGTGATCTCAGCCATCTCTGCAGGGAGAGCTTTGCTACAGGCTTGGATACTTTGCCCTGGCAGCAAGTCAGTAGCCCAACAGAGAAGCTAAAAACACCGGGGGTGAAGAATACAACCCCAAACAGCTGGAGTTTCTCGGGACCTGGCCACCCCTCCCCCACAGCGTCTCAGCAGGCTCTCAGAGTCTCAGAGCGCAGGCGCAGCACAGTCCTGCTAGTGCCTCACTGCTGCCCCCACAGTCTGTAGAGGAAGCTCGGTAACACCACCCAGCCCCTCCCCCCCAAAAAACAGATTCCATTTGGGGTTTTTTTCTTTTTTTCTTTGCTAGTTTGTCTCTGATTCTTCTCTGACAAAATGAGCAAAAAATTGAAAAGGACCTTAACGATCGACAGCTTTTATATGGACAGAGAGCAGACTCTAAACCCTGAGGAGACTAAAAACAGACTGTCTCCAGGTGAATCCCCACAGGAGGAGATCATCTGTTCCTCAGCACAGATGAATCTCATAGAAGAAATTAAAAAGGCTCTCACAAGAGAGCTAGAAGAAAGATTGGAAAAGGAGAGGGAGGCTTGGCAAGAGAGTCTGGAGAAATCATCCCACTCACTTAAAGACAGAATGGATAAAGAAAACAAATCCTTGAAAAATAGGATTAGTGAACTGGAAACAGAAAATGGCTCTCTAAAAAACAAAATTGGTGAAATGGAAAAACATTCCATAGAACAAAACAACACAATTGGACAATTAGAAAAAGATATAAAAAAAGTGAATGAAGAAAATACTTCATTGAAAATCAGAATCGAGCAAATGGAATTGCATGACTCGAGGAGACAAGAAGAATCAGTCAAGCAAAACCAAAAAAATCAAACAATGGAGAAAAATGTGAAATACCTTCTTGGGAAAACAACAGACCTGGAAAATAGGTCTAGGAGAGACAATCTGAGAATTATTGGACTCCCAGAAAAATATGATGAAAAAAAGAGCCTGGACACTATTTTCCAGGAAATTATCAAAGAGAACTGCCCAGAAGTCATAGAAAGAGAGGGTAAAATAGACATTGAAAGGATTCATCAATCACCTACTGAAAGGGATCCTAAAATCAAAACACCAAGAAATATAGTGGCCAAATGCCAGAACCCTCAAACGAAGGAAAAAATACTCCAAGCGGCTAGAAAAACCCAATTCAAATATAGAGGAGCCACAATAAGGATCACCCAGGATCTAGCAGCATCCACATTAAAAGATCGAAGGGCCTGGAATATGATATTCCGAAAGGCTAAGGAACTCGGTATGCAACCAAAAATAACTTACCCAGCCAGAATGAGCATCTTTTTCCAGGGAAGAAGATGGTCATTCAACGAAATAAGTGAATTTCACCTATTTTTGATGAAAAAAACAGAACTTAACAAGAAGTTTGATCTACAAATATAGAACTCAAGAGAAACCTAAAAAGGTAAAAAGAAATCTTGGGAACTATATTTCTGCTGTAAAGATGTATAAAGAATACATGTATACCTTGTTCTAGAAATTAGAGGTGGAAAGGACATTGTACCAGAAAAAGGGTAAAGTGGGGGTACTACATCTCACGAAGAGGCAAAGGAAACCTATTATATCTGAGAGAAAGAATGGAGGGGGATGAATATAGTGGGTATTTTACTGCCATCAGAATTGGCTTTAAGAGAAAAAATTTTAGACATATTCAATTTATGGTGAAACTTCTCCCATCTCATTGAAAAGTGAGAAGGGAAAAGTGAAAAGGGAAGGAATAAGCTAAGCAGAAGGGAATACGGAAACTGTGAGGGAAAGGAGTAAGATAGGGGGAGGAACTCTAAGGTGGGGAGGAGGGATACTAAAAAGGGAGGGCTGTGAGAAGCAAGTGGTGCTCACAAGTTTAATACTGGAAAGGGGGTAAGGGGGAAAGAAGGGAGAAAAGCATAAACAGGGGTTAACAAGATGGCAAGTAATACAGAATTGGTAATTTTAACCATAAATGTGAACGGGGTAAACTCCCCCATAAAGAGGAAGCGGTTAGCAGAATGGATTAAAAGCCAGAATCCTACAATATGTTGTTTACAGGAAACACACCTGAAGCAGGGAGATACATGCAGAGTAAAGGTAAAAGGTTGGAGCAAAATCTACTATGCTTCAGGTGAAGTCAAAAAAGCAGGGGTAGCCATCCTGATCTCAGATCAAGCAAAAACAAAAATTGATCTAATTAAAAGAGATAAGGAAGGGCACTATATCTTGCTAAAGGGTAGCATAGATAATGAAGCAATATCAATATTAAACATATATGCACCAAGTGGTGTAGCATCTAAATTCTTAAAAGAGAAATTAAGAGAGCTGCAAGAAGAAATAGACAGCAAAACTATAATAGTGGGAGATCTCAACCTTGCACTCTCAGAATTAGATAAATCAAACCACAAAATAAATAAGAAAGAAGTCAAAGAGGTAAATAGAATACTAGAAAAGTTAGATATGATAGATCTCTGGAGAAAATGAAATGGAGACAGAAAGGAGTACACTTTCTTTTCAGCAGTTCATGGAACCTATACAAAAATTGACCATATATTAGGACATAAAAACCTCAAACTCAAATGCAGTAAGGCAGAAATAGTAAATGCATCCTTTTTAGACCACAATGCAATAAAAATTACACTCAACAAAAAGCCAGGGGAAAGTAGACCAAAAAATAATTGGAAACTAAATAATCTCATACTAAAGAATGATTGGGTGAAACAGCAAATCATAGACATAATAACTTCACCCAAGAAAACGACAATAATGAGACATCATACCAAAATGTGTGGGATGCAGCCAAAGTGGTAATAAGAGGAAATTTCATATCTCTAGAGGCCTACTTGCATAAAATAGAGAAAGAGAAGATCAACGAATTGGGCTTGCAACTAAAAATGCTAGAAAAGGAACAAATTAAAAACCCCCAGTCAAACACTAAACTTGAAATTCTAAAAATAAAAGGAGAGATCAATAAAATTGAAAGTAAAAAACAGTATTGAATCAATTAATAAAATTAAGAGTTGGTTCTATGAAAAAACCAACAAAATAGATAAACCCTTAGTAAATCTGATTAAAAAAAGGAAAGAGGAAAATCAAATTGTTAGTCTTAAAAATGAAAAAGGAGAACTCACCACTAATGAAGAGGAAATTAGAGCAATAATTAGGAATTACTTTGCCCAACTTTATGGCAATAAATTCAACAACTTAAATGAAATGGAAGAATACTTTCAAAAATATAGCTTGCCCAGATTCACAGAGGAAGAAGTAAATATCCTAAACAGTCCCATCTTAGAAAAAGAAATAGAAAAAGCTAATAACCAACTCCCTAAGAAAAAAATCCCCAGGACCAGATGGATTTACATGTGAATTCTACCAAACAATTAAAGAACAATTAACTCCAATGCTACATAAACTATTTGAAAAAATAGGGATTGAAGGAGTCCTACCAAACTCCTTTACGACACAGACATGGTACTGATACCTAAACCAGGTAGGCTGAAAACAGAGAAAGAAAATTATAGACCAATCTCCCTAATGAATATTGATGCTAAAATCTTAAATAAAATATTAGCAAAAAGATTACAAAAAATCATCCCCAGGATAATACACTATGACCAATAAAGTAGGATTTATACCAGGAATGCAGGGCTGGTTATTAGGAATATTAGGAAATATTAGGAAAACTATTAGCATACTTGACTATATCAATAACCAAACTAACAAAAAATATATGATCATCTCAATAGATGCAGAAAAGGCATTTGATAAAATCCAACATCCATTCCTAATAAAACATTGAGGTAAGGAATAAAAGGACTTTTCTTAAAATATAATATATTTAAAAACCATCAGTAAGCATCATATGCAATGGGAAAAACTGGAACCTTTCCCAGTAAGATCTGAGTGGAAAAGGTTGCCCATTATCACCATTATTATTCAATTTTTATTAGAAACACTACCCCAGCAAAAGAGTTGAAAAGAATTAAAGGAATCAGAATAAAAAGGAAACCAAACATCACTCTTTGCAGATGATATGATGGTTCTTAGAAAAACAGAATTCTACTAAAAGCTATTAAAATAATTATAACTTTAGAAAGTTGAAGGGAAAAAAAAACCCAAAATCCTCACATTTTATACATACCAACAAAATCCAACAGCAAGAATACAAAGAAAATCCATTAAAATAACTTCGAAGCTAAAATATTTGGGAATCATCTACCAAAGGAAAGTCAGGAATTATAGGAGAAAATTCAAAAAACTTTCCACAAAAAGTCAGATTAAAACAATTGAAAATATTATTCCTGGATAGGCTGAGTGAATATAATAAAGATGACTATTCCCTAAACTAATCTATTTATTAAACCCCAATCAAATTTAAGAAAATATTTTAATAATCTAAAAAAATAATAACAAAAATTCATATGGAAAAAAAGGTCGAGAATCCAAAAAATTAATGAAAAAAATCAAAATGAAGGTGGGCTAGCTGTACCCGATCTAAAACTATATTATAAAGCAGCGTCATCAAACCATTTGGATTTAAGAAATAGATTAGTTGATCAGTGGAAAGTTGGTTCCAAAGACAGAAATAACTATAGAATCTAGTATTTAAAACCCAAAGATTCTAACTTTGGGAAAGGTCATTATTTGACAAAAACCTTGAAACTGGAAATTAGTATGGCAGAATTAGGCATACCCACACTTAACACGTATACAAGATAAGATCAAAATGGGTCCATGATTTAGACGAAAGAACGATTATAAATAAATTGGAGGAACATAGGAAGTTTATCTCTAGACTTGGGAGGGAAGAAATTTGTGACCAAAGATGAACTGAGACCATTATTGATCACAAAATAGAAAATTTTTTAACTCAAATTAAAAGTTCTTACAAAAAAACAATCGCAAGATTGGAAGAGAAGCAACAAACTGGGAAAACATTTACAGTTTCCAAAATATATAGAGAACTGACTTAATTTATAAGAAACCGTTTCAATTACAAATGGTCAAAGGATATGAAAAGAAATTTTCAGATGTGAATTGAAACTACTACCACCATTTAAAAGTGTTCCAAATCATTATTAATCAGAAAAATGCAAATTAAGACAACTTGAGATACCATTTTAAAACCGTCGATTGTCTAAGATGACAGGAAAAAATAATAGATTGTTGGAGGATGCGGAAAACTGGGACACTGATACTTATTTTTGAGTTGGGCAAATCCAAGCATTCTGGAAACAATCTGGAATTATCCCAAAAAGATAAACTTGCATACCTTGAAAGAGTGCTATTACGGGCTTATACCCCAAGGAGATACTAAAAGAAGGGAAAGGAACCTGTATTGGCCAAAATGTTTGTGGAGCCCTGTTTGTAATTTTAGAAACTCGAAAATGAATGGATGCCCATCAATTGGAGAATGGTTGGGTAAATTGTGGTATATGAATGTTATGGAATATTATTGTTCTGTAAGAAATGACCAGCAGGATGAATAAGAGAGGTTTGGAGGTTTCATGAACTAATGCTAAGTGAAATGGGGAACCAGGAGATCATTATACACATCAACAACAATATTGAGAAGATTTCGGGGGGATTTTTTGACAAAGACCAATTAGTTTCAATTGATCAGTGATGGACAGAAGAGCCCAACTCAAAGAAAGAACACTGGGAAATGAATGTAAACTGTTTTGCATTTTTTTTTCTTCCCAGGTTATTTTTACCTTCGAATCCAATTTCCTGTGCAAAGAAACTGTTTGGTTCTGCACACAATATTGTATCTAGGGAACCACACAATTCAACATATAGGGACTGTTTTGCCATCTAGGGATGGAGGTGGAGGGAAAATTGGGGAGGTAAGGGATAATGTTGTAAAAAAAATTACCCTGACATGGGTTCTGTCAATAAAAAGTTATTACAATAAAATAAATAAATAAAAAGAAAATTATTGGCTGTCCCACCAGCTGCTTTGGTCACAGAGAATTCAGACTGTACTCCTACCTACTTAGACCAACACATACTACATTAGGAGGAGTTCCTGTTTTACTTGAAATAAAGTTGGTTCCTACTTCTTGACATTGCAGGTAGTCTACAACCAGAGATGTTCACCTTCTCTCACCATCAACTTCCAAAAAACTTTTCACTATAGACAGTTTTAAGCTGACACCCAAGGAGGATTGGGACAAAGTCAAAGCTCAAAGAAGAGAGAGAGCTCTCAGGATCCTTAAGAACAAGAATGCTTAATCTATATCATGAATATCTGCAAGTCTGTGTTATTTCAGCAATATGGTGCATTGGATAGAGTGCCATTTAGAATTATGAAGGTTTGAGTTTGAATTCTATTCAAGATACTAGTTTATGTTCTTGGGCAAGTCACTTAAACTTTTCCAAGCCTCAATTTCCTCATCTGTAAAATGTGGCTGATATCTTTTTGTCGTGGCAAGTAACTGGAGACTGAATAGATACCCATCAGTTGGGGAAGGACTGAGTAAGTTATGGCATATGAATGTTATGGAATATTATTGTTCTATAAGAAAGAATCAGCAGGATGATTTCAAAGATCTCTGGAGTGACTTACAAGAACTGATGCTAAGTGAAGTGAATAGAAGCAAGAGAACATGGTACACAGCAACATTATGTGATGATCAACTCTGATAGCCATAACTCTTTTTATCAATGAGATAACTCGGGCCAGTTCCAATAGACATGTTGGAGAGAGTCATATGCATCCAAAAAGAGCATTGTGGAGATTGAATTTGGATCACAACATAGTATTTTCACCTTATTTTGTATTTGCTTGCCTTTTTTTCCCTCATTTTTTTCCCTTTTTGATATGATTTTTCTTATGCAGCATGACAAATGTGGAAATTTGTATGAAGGACTTGCACATGTTTAGCATTCATTGGATTTCTTGCTGTCTACGATAGGGGGTAAGGGAAGGGAAGGAGAAAAATTTGGAATGCAAGATTTTGCAGGGGTGAATGTCAAAAACTATCTTTGCATGTATTTTGAAAATAAAAAACTATTTTTAAAAATTTTATAGATAAAAAATAAATATTGTAAAGAATAAAAAAAAATGTGGCTGCTAATAATAACTAGTATTTTTTACCACAAAGGGTTGTTGTGAAATAAATGATATATTCATGAAATGCTTTGCAAATCTTGAAATAAAAAAATACCCTCTCAGTTATAAAAATGATAAAAATGATTCTTATTATTTCTAGACAAGATAAATTCTTTTAGGATGTACTACCAATAAATGGAATGATTCATTAGAAAACTGAAATGAGAAGCAAAGGCACAATTATTGAATAAAGGTCCTGGATCCTTTTTATAAATTTCTTTATAGAATACCATGTAACAGCTAATTTTTTTTGAGGGAATGACACTTTTGAGAAGTCATGTAACACATATCATAAATAGAAGATCTTTCATTGTGATAATTCCTCTTCTCTACATTGTCTAAATTTGAATATCTTACTAATTCTCACATGTATATAAATGAAGTTTTTTTTTTCCTTAGCACATCAAAGAGAGACTATTTTCAACAGGTATGTGAAATGAATAAGTGGAAGCTCTAGAGTCAGGGTCCTCAAACTTTTTAAATAGAGGGCCAGTTCACTGTCCCTCAGGCTGTTGGAGGGCCGGATTGTAGTTAAAAACAAAAACTTTGTTTTGTGGGCCTTTAAATAAAGAAACTTCATACCCCTGGATGAGGGGGATAAACGTCCTCAGCTGCTGCATCTGGCCCGCATGCCGTAGTTTGAGGACCCCTGCAGTCTAGACTCTAACCTGAAGGCGAATTAATTGTACTCTTTGGGTCTTGGAAAGAAAGTAAATTCTACATTTATGCTAGCTTCATGGAAAACTATCTGCCTTTGATTTTTATGCTAGCTTCATGGAAAACTATCTGCCTTTGATTTTCTCTATTTCAAACTCAGTCAAATTCAAGTTTAATGATTAATTAATGAATTAATGAATTAAGCCTAAGGGCTATGGATTTAGGATTTATCCAAGAAGTTCAATATCTTCAATGGGCTGTAGGAGATACATGGGATTATTGCAGGCCAGGATAAAGGGAGGTTGATCTATTTTGATAATTCTTAAGAAGCTAAGTCACTAGATTTATTAAAAAAAAAAAAAAAGAAAAAAAAAGAAACTGCAAAATAAGGGGATGAAGAGGAACACAAAATAAAATTTGACTCTAAGGCTTACACAATGTCAAATGAGAACGATTCAATCAAATTGGTTATTTAAGATTACACTGACAAGAAAAAACACAAACATTTGTTTCTATAGAACTTAACCCACATGGTTATGTGAACCTCAGTGACACTAGAATGCATAGCATAACTCTGTCACATTTTTTCCTTTGATTGCATAAAGAAAAGCTATGTATACCTTTTTTCTGGAAAATATTTCATCATTAGTCTTTGTCTTCAGTTGGGAACATAAAATATATTAAGGGATATAATATGAAATACACCTGTAAAGATAGAGAGATAATTTAAAATTTTCAGACAGTAGAGAGCCTTTGAAGATTTTTGGAAAAGAAAATAACTCTGTAAAAAACATAATTTATTAAATGGGAAAAAATTCCATAGAACAAAACAACTCATTTAAAAACTCAATTGGACAAATACAGAAAGTAAAAAAAAAAAAGTAAATGAAAAAATAATTAACTAAAAATCAGAACTTAACAAATGGAAATGAATGACTCAATGAGATATCAAGAAGCAGTCAAGCAAAATTTTAAAAAATGAAAAAATAGAAAAAAATGTAAAATACTTAACTGGGAAAACAACTGACCTGGAAAATAGATCTAGGAGAGACAGTCTAAGTATTATTATTTTTCAGGAAATCATCAAAGAAAACTACCTGGATGTCTTAGAGTCAGAAGATAAAGTAGCCATTGAAAGAATTCACTGAATACCTCTTGAAAGAGACCCCAAAATTAAAACTCCAAGGAATATCATGGCTACACTTCAGAACTATTGTACCAAGGGGAAAATATTGCAAGTAGTCAGGGGAAAAAATTCAAATACTAAACAGTCATAATAAGGATCACCCAGGATCTAGCAGCTTCCAACTTAAAAGATCAAAGCACCTGGAATATGATATTCCAAAAGGCAAAGGAACTTGGAATGCAGCCAAGAATAAATTACCCCACCAAACTGAGCATTTTCTTTCAGGGAAGAAATTGGACATTCAATGAAACAGGTGTATTCCATTTATTTCTAATGAAAAGACCATAGCTGAACAGAAAATTTGACCTTCAAATATAGAACTCAAGAGAAGCATAAAAAGGTAAAAAGAAAAGAACTCTTGAGAACTATATCTCTATTATGGGTATACATAGAGAGTGCATGTATAATTTGATTTTACTGTTATAATAATAATAATAAAAAAAAAGAAACTAGAAGTGGAAAAAGGATTGTACTGGAAAAGGAGGAAAATAGAAGTAAAGTGAGGGAAATTATATCTTAGGAAGAGGCAAAGAAAACCTATTATGATTGAGGGGGAAGAGGGAGGGGGATGAACATTGTGTGAAACTTAATCTCATCAGATTTGGCTGAAAGAGAGAATATTAGACATATCTGGTCTGGTTCCTCTAAGAAATTTCTCTCACCTTATAGAAAAGTGGAAGGGGAAAAGTAAAAAGGGAAGGGGTAGGCTAAATAGAAGAGAAAATAGAAATAGTAGGGGAAAAGGTATATAAAAGGGAGAGGGACTCTAAAGGGGGAGGGCTGCTTGAAGCAAGTAGTACTCATAAATACAATACTGGGGAGAAGGGAAAAGGGGAAATAAAAGAGAAAAGTATAATTGGAGTTAATAAGATGGCAGTTAATACAGAATTAGTAGTTTTTACCTTAAATGTGAATGAGGTGAACTCTCCCCTAAAGTGGAAGCAGATAAAAAGGATTAAAAGCCAGAATCCTATAGTACATTGGTTACAAGAAACACATTTAAAGCAGAGTGATACATACAGAGTAAAGGTAAAAGGCTAGAACAGAATCTATTATGCTTCAAGTGAAGTTAAAAAAAAAAAAAAAAAAAAAAAGCAGGGGTAGCCATCCTGATCTCAGATCAAGCAAAAGCAAAAATTGATCTAATTAAAAGAGATAAGGAAGGAAACTATATCATGCTAAAGGGTACCATAGATAATGAAGCAATATCAATACTAAACATATATGCACCAAGTGGTATGGCATCTAAATTTCTAAAGGAAAAATTAAGAGAGCTGCAAGAAGAAATAGACAGCAAAACTGTACTAATGGGGGAGCTCAATCTTGTTCTCTCAGAACTAGATAAATCAAAACCACAAAATAAATAAGAAAGAAGTTAAAGAGGTAAATAGAATACTAGAAAAATTAGATATGATAAGATCTTTGGAGAAAATTGAATGGAAACAGAAAGGAATATACTTTCTTCTCAGCAATTCATGGAACCTATACAAAAATTGACCATGTATTAAGACATAAAGACCTCAAAATCAAAAGCAAAAAGGCAGAAATAGTAAATGCATTTTTTTCAGATCACAATGCAATAAAAATTACATTCAATAAAAGGCCAGGGGAAAATAAACCAACAAGTAATTGGAAATTAAATAATCTCATCCTAAAGAGTGAATTGTGAAACAGCAAATCAGAGACACAATCAATAATTTCATCCAAGAGAATGACAATAATGAGACAACATATCAAAATTTGTGGGATGCACCCAAAGCAGTAATAAGGGGAAATTTTTTATCTTTACTTATTTGCATAAAATAGAGAAAGAAAACATCAGTGAATTGGGCTTACAACAAAAAAACATAGGAAAAGAACAAATTAAAAACCCTCAATTAAATATCAAACTTGAAATTCTAAAAATGAAAGGAGAGATTAATAAAATTGAAAGTAAAAAAAACACTATTGAAAATAGGTAAACCTTTAGTGAATTTGGTTAGAAAAAGGAAAGAGGAAAATAAAATTGTTAGTCTCAAAAATTTCACCAATGAAGAGAAATTAGAGCAATAATTAGGAGTTACTTTGCAAAACTTTATACCTATAAATCTGACAACCTAAATGAAATGGAGAAATATCTACAAAAATATAGATTGCCCAGATTAACAGAAAAAGAAATAGAACAAGCTATTTATCAACTCCCTAAGAAAAAATCCTCAGGACCAGATGGATTTACGTGTGAATTTTACTAAACTTTTAAAGAACAATTAACTCCAATATTACATAAACTATTTGAAAAAATAGGGAATAAAGGACTCCTACCAAATTCCTTTTATGTAACAGAGATACAGTACTGATACCAAAACCAGGTAGGACAAAAACAGAGAAAGAAAATAATAGATCAATCTAGATAATGAATATTGATGCAAAAATCTTAAATAAAATATTAGCAAAGAGATTACAGAAAATCATCCCCAGGATAATATACCACAACCAAGTAGAATTTACACCAGGAATGCAGGGCTGGTTCAATATTAAGAAAACTATTAGCATTACTGGCTATATCAATAACCAATTTAACAAAAACCATATGATTATCTCAATAGATGCAGAAAAAGCATTTGATAAAATCCAACACCCATTCCTATTACAAACACTAGAGAATATAGGAATAAATAAAATAAAATACTTTTCCTTAAAATAGTCAATAGCATCTATTTAAAACCATCAGCAAGCATCATTTGTAATGGGGGTAAACTGAAACCATTCCCAATAAGATCAGGGATGAAACAAGGTTGCTCCCATCACCTATACTATTCAATATTATGTTAGAAATGCTAACTTTGGCAATAAGAGAAGAAAAATAGATTAAAGGAATTAGAGTAGGTAATGAGGAAATCAAATTAACACTCTTTGCAGATGATATGATGGTATACTTAGAGAACCTTAGAGAATCAACTAAAAAATTATTAGAAGTAATCCACAACTTTAGCAAAGTTGCACAATATAAAATAAATTCACATAAATCATCAGCATTTTTATATATCATTAACAAAATCCAACAGAAAGATATTAAAGAGAAATTCCATTTAAAATAACTATCGATTGGGACAGTTTGGGAATCTATCTACCAAAGGAAAGTCAGGAACTATATGAGCAAAAACTACAAAACACTTTCCACACAAATGAAGTCAGATCTAAACAACTGGATAAATATTGAGTGCTCTTGGGTAGATCAAGCAAATATAATAAAGATGATCATACTACCTAAAATAATCTATTAATTTAGTGCTATACCAATCAAACTCCCAAGAAACTATTTTACTGACCTAGAGAAAATAACAACAAAATTAATCTGGAAGAACAAACAATGAAGAATTCAAGGGAATTAATGAAAAGAAAAGCAAATGAAGGTAGACTAGCTGTACCAGATCTAAGACTATATTATAAAGCAGAGGTCATCAAAACCATTTGCTACTGGCTAAGAAATAGAGCAATTGATCAATGGAAAAGGTTAGATTCACAGAACAAAATAGTCAATGACTCTAGCAATCTAGTGTTTGACAACCTCAGAGACCCCAGCTTTTGGGATAAGAATTCACTATTTGACAAAAATTGCTGGGAAAATTGGAAACCAGAATGGCAGAAACGAGGCACTGACCCACACCTAACACCGTATACCAAGATAAAGTTGAAATGGGTTTGTGATCTAGATATAAAGAATGATATTATAAAAAAAATTAGAAGAACATAGGATAGTTTACCTCTCAGACCTGTGGAGGAGGAAGGAATTTGTGACCAAAGAAGAACTAGAGATGATTATTGATCACAAAATAAAAAATTTTGATTATATTAAGTTTAAAAGGTTTTATACAAACAAAACTATTGCAGACAAGATTAGAAAGGAAGCAATAAACTGGGAAAACATTTTTACATTCAAGGATTCTGATAAAGACCTCATTTCTAAAATATATAGAGAATTAACTCAAATTTATAAGAATTCAAGACAGTCTTCAGTTGGTAGTTAAAGGTTAGGAACAGACAATTTGCAAATGAAGAAATTGAAACTATTTCTAGTCATATGAAAAGGTGCTCCAAGTCATTATTAATCAGAGAAATGCAAATTAAGACAACTCTGATATACCACTACACATCTCTCAGATTGAGAAAGATGACAGGAAAAGATAATGATGAATGTTGGAGGGGATGTGGGAAAACTAGGACACTGATACATTGTTGATGGAACGATGAGCAGATACAGCCATTCTGGGAGGGCAATTTGGAACTATGCTCAAAAAGTTATCAAACTGTGGATACCTTTTGACCCAATGGTGTTACTCCTGGACTTATATCCCAAAGAGATCTTAAATAAGGGAAAGGGACCCACAAGTGCAAAAAATATTTGTAGCAGCCCTCTTTGTAATGACTAAAAACTGGAAACTAAATGGATGTCCATCACTTGGAAAATGGCTGAATAAATTATGGTATATGAATGTTATGGAATATTATTGTTCTCTAAGAAATGACCAACAGGATGATTTCAGAGAGGCCTGGAGAGATTTACATGCACTGATGCTGAGTGAAATGAGCAAAACCAGGAGATCATTATACATAGGATGATTTATTTCAAATTTATAAGAATTCAAGACATTCTCCAATTGGTAAGTGGTTAAAGGTTAGGAACCGACAATTTGCAGATGAAGAAATTGAAACTATTTCTAGTCATATAAAAAGGTGCCCCAAGTCATTATTAATCAGAGAAATGCAAATTAAGACAACTCTGAGATACCACTACATATCTCTCAGATTGATTTAAGATGACAGGAAAAAATAATGATGAATGTCAGAGGGGATGTAGGAAAACTGGGACAGTGATACATTGTTGGTAGAACTGTGAATGAATTCAACCATTCTGGAAAGCAATTTCCAGAATGCTCACTATGCTCAAAAAGTTATCAAACTGTGCATATCCTTTGATCCAGCACTGTTACTCCTGGACTAATATTTCAAAGAGATCTTAAAAGAGGGAAAGGGACCCACATTGTGACAGCCCTTTTTGTAGTGGCAAGAAACTGGAAACTGAATGGATGCCCGTCAAATTGGAGAATGGCTGAATAAATTATAGTATAAGAATGTTGTGCTATGTGAATATTATTATTTTATAAGAATGACCAGCAGGATGATTTTAAAGAGGGTTGAAGAGATGTACATGAACTGATGCTAAGTAAAATGAGCAGATCCAGCAGATCCTTATAGACGGCAACAACAAGAATATATGATGATCAGTTCTGATGGATGTGGCTCTCTTCAACAATGAGATGATTCAAATCAGTTCCAATTATTCAGTGATTAAGAGAGCCATCTACACCCAGAGAGGGAAACATAGGAACAGAGTATGGACCACAACATAGCATTCTTACTCCTTCTGTTGTTGTTTGCTTGCATTTTGTTTTCTTTTGCAGTTTTTTTTCTTCCTTCTTGATCTGATTTTTCTTGTGCAGCAAGATAAATGTATAAATACATACATACCTATATATATATATATATATATATATATATATATACATATATACATATATTGGATTTAACATATATTTTAACATATTTAATGTATTGGACTACCTGCCATCTAAGGGAGGCGGAGGGGAAAATTTGGAACAGAAGGTTTTGCAAGGGTCATTGTTGAAAAATTACCCATGCATATGTTTTATAAATAAAAAGCTTTAAAATAAACACTTTGATCTCTCATTCATATGACTCCTCAACTCTTAGAAGAAATCTGGATTTTAACACAGCCCTCCAAAAGTGTGGTCACAACTTAGACTTCGGTGTCATTTTTTTCTTTTTCTCCTCTTTTTCCTCCTCTCATTCTTCATCCTTTTCTCACTTAGCCTGGAAACATACCCTATGGGTCCAATCCCACTGGTGATTATTATGGGAATTTTGACTTTGTTTCTGACCTTATCCTGTTTGTCTATCTTTAATTTGTTAGTTCTCTCTTTTGGGAATTAAACATATCAGTGCCAAATTTGTCACAGACATATAGTTGACTTACCATTCCATAGCTCAGAATCCTGGCCTCAAACAATCCCATAGCCTCAGACTTTCCAGTTACCAGGAATTACATATATGGACCACCATAGCTGTTGTTATTGGATACATTTGTAGAAATTCATTTAGTCATACAGACTGGATCTACTACAAACTCAAGTTATCTAATCTCAATTAAGATTTCCCTGATGCATGACAAATCCTTTTGATTAACAATGATTAGGGCTATTATTTTATTTTCAAAAGTTACAAATTATCTCATAATTGTTAAATCCAATGTTTATTTTTCAATTCCCCATCCTACTTTTAACCCCTTTGTAGATTTTGTTGCCTTCAAGTAACCCCTTCTTCCTGGATATCCTCCTTTGCATTTCATAACAATGCTATTTCCAGGTTTTTTCCTCCTACCATAGCTTATCAATCTTTTCTAGACTATCACCCATCTCTATGGCCATAGGAAATGAGTATTTTCTATGGCTCTGTCCTCTTTGACTCTGTCCTCTTCTTTATTTAAGTTTTTTCCTTTGGAGTTAATCATCTAACCACCTTCATCCAATTATAGTCTCTAAGCAGATGACTAATAAATCATATACATAATTCTAATCCTTCCCCTGAGTCCATCCTCCACTCAGTCTTAAAAGAGATGTTCCTAAAGTTCATGTCTGATTATGACATCCTCCTGAATAGGGGGGGCTGTTCAATACTTTTTGAACAATAAATTTCAGTGTCTTTTTATTACCTCCTGGATCAAATATAACATCTTCTAGCTTTTAGAGCACTTCATTCACCCTTCCTCTCTTTAAAACCCTACATTTATAACCATCTTATAATTTATTCCTCTCCACATATTTTAAAATCCTGGGATATCAGCCTCCCTCCTGTTTCATTCTTCAATTATGTGCATTTTTATTGGTTGTCCTGTACAGTGGTATTGCTCTCCTTCTTCATTTTAGCCTTCTGTTTTCCCTGGCTTCTTTTAATTCTCAATAAAATTCTCACCACCTTTAAGAAACCTTTCCTGATCTCCTTAATACCAATGATTTTCCTCTAAGTTTCCAATTTATCCTGAATATATCTTCTTTTAATATAGAATGTGTTTATTAGAATTTCATTAAATGGTTATCCTACCATCTAGGGGAGGAAGTGGGGGGAAGGAAGGGAAAAATTGGAACAAGAGGTTTGGCAAATGTCAATGCTGTGAAGTTACCCATACATATAACCTGTAAATAAAAGGCTATTAAAATAAAAAATAATAATAATAAAATTTTTAAAAAATAAAAAGAATTTCATTAGAATGTAGGCTTCTTGGAGGTAGATATTATATTTGCATTTTTTTGTATTCCCAGGGTTTAGCACAGTGCTTGACACAAAGTAGGATCTAAATATGTTTCTGTTGATAATTAATTAGGACATTGTTATTTAATCACAAGATGCAATAATTTTATCTTTTTCTGCAATTGTCTGCAAGATATTGAATATAAAAGAATGGTAGCAAGATACTGACCTGTCTCAGGACTTTTTCTATCTGATCTTCATAGAAAAAAATAATATCTAGATTAATGATGATGATAAAGGCTGACAATAGAATTTTGCGACTGTATCAAAAGTAAGTAAAAGTGATGTCCCTCCAAGTGGAACCCACAAAACAATAAGACCTAAGAGAAAGAGAATCAAAGGACCTCAATGAGTGACATTTTCATGAAGTCAGTTGATATGTTTGCCAAGAATTATTAAATTGAGAGGGCATCTTGGTGGCATAATGGATAGAGTACCAGTCTTAAAGTTAAGAGGGCCTGCGTCCAAATTCAGTGTCAGACACTTACTTGCTGTATAATCCTGGATAAGTCACTTAACTCTGCTTGCCTCAGTTTTCTCATTGATAAAATGAGTTAGAGAAGGAAATGGCAAACCACTTCAGTATATTTTCCAAGAAAACCCCAAATGGCATCATGAAAAGTTAAGCATGACTGAAATGACTCAATAAACAAACATGGAATGGAGGACCCATGCAGATCTATTTACAGAAACAAAAAGGTCTTGGAGAATTATACAGATCAGGTTATTGTCACTAGAAATTAAAGAAAAGTTATCTTTTAAGAAGTTAAATTTATTGATCAATGCAGATAATATAAGAAAACAGTAGAAACTATACAATGCATCATAACAGGTTGCAAAATATAGCATATTCTGAAAATCAACAATCATGATCAAGTGGCCAAAATGATATACCAAAAGTATTTTAGCCTTTATAAATTCAAAAGTGACAAATATCACATTACAAATCCCAAAACATTCTTAAGAATAAATAATAAATAACAATGTTCAGAGCATTATAAAATTGTTGCTCACAATATTCCAGGCTTAAAACATTTAAGTCCAAAAATATTTCAGAACAATGTTTTTTAAATAAGTATCACCGTGCCAAATATTTCCAACCTTTAAATTATATGGAATAAAAAAAAAAAACTCAGAATATAAAGCCTCAGTAAAAGAAATCGAAACAATGTGGGAACAGGATGAAACATGTGTAACATACTATACATTATTAGAGCTGAATCTGTTGTAAGAGTACTTCTAATGAACCTTCAGAAGATAAGAATGCATTCCAACATTTCTTATCCAATAACAGAAGGGACCATTTTATCCATCTATACAATAATTTATTAAGCATTAAACATAAAAGAACAACAAAATAGTCACTCATTTCAAGACCATTTCTACGTGAAATATAGAGTAGTTTTAAAATAAGAGATGAGAGAAATGAGAACAGGAATAACAATTGATATGTATTTAGTATATTAAGTTTTCTATTTTAAAAAAATTACAAGTATTTAATTTGAATTTCACAATACCCCCATTAGGTAAATATACGTAATACAGTTAATGGAGTACTAGTAAATGGTTAACAACTTGCTTTTGGGGGGGAATTATACATGAGAGATTTATAAATTTAATCTGTATTAGTAACATTTTCCCCATCAGTTTCTTAAGTATAGAATGTCAACAAAATAGTATATCAAGTCCTCATTTGGGTTGGGTTGTTTGCTGATTTCCACTGTGTAAATGCTTATACTGAATATTCAGCAATAAACAAATTATAACCTATTAGAAGCTGGCTCTAGCATACCTCTGCTTCTACTTCATTTTGCTATGTATGTGACATGGGCAAGTCAATAAAAGATATGAATTTTAATTAGCATCTAAAAATATAAAATAATCAGACTAAAAGATTTCTAAAGTCCCTTTCCATGTTCAATGCTCTGAGCCTATGATCTTTCAACTCAAACTCATCATAATATAAATACAATCTTTCTAATATGTTGCTATAAGAATTAATCAAAAAATCAATAAAATCAAGAGGTTATTTGCCCTAACATTCCCCTCCTCTAAAACTAACACAATAACAGCAAATGGCCAAATTACTCCACACTCACCTAAAGTACATATTTTGAAGCCTAAGTATCTGTGTCTCTTATTAGTCAACTCAAAAAATCATTTGTTTTATTTAAAATTTTTCTTCAATATTCTTTATGGAGATTGGTCTATTATTTTCTTTGATTGATCTCTCTGTACTTTAAATAAAAAAACTATATTTATTATAAAGAAAAGTTTTGGAAACATCTCTTTTTCAGTTTTTGTAGAGTTTATATAATTTTGGTATTGATTTTTTTCTAATACTTCAAAAAATTCTATTGTAAATACATCTGATCCTTTGTTGTCTTTGCAAGTTCATATATGAATTTTTCTTAGATTGGTTTATTGATGGCAAATAATTAACTGTTAGTTTTAATAATTTTTCCCTCATTTGTTATAATTTCTTTGTTTTTTTTATCTTTATATTGGTAATATAATTTCCTATTTCTTTTAATCAGACTAGGCAATGATTGATCTATTTTATTGACTTCGCAAAATTCTAGTTTTAATTTATTTTTGCTTTTGTCACTTTTTTGTGACTTTTTTAGAAGTTGTTTTGGTGTTTAACTGTTTTTTGTTTGTTTTCTAAGGATTTTTTAGTTGAATTTTCAGATCAATAATTAGTTTTTTCTTTTAATTGTTAAAATGCTTAGATTTAAAATTTCCTCTAAAGTCTGCTTTGACTACATCTCAAGAATTTAGGTAAATTGTTTCAGTGTTTTCACTTTTCTGACTGAAAGTTTTTATTATTTCTATTATTTATTCTTTGACTACAAAGCTTTTAGGATTACTTTAATTCTTCAATTAACTTTTGATTCTTTATTCAAAAGTCCTTTACCAAACATAATTTTCATTTCCTTTTAATCACTGAAGGATAGGTTTATTATTTATGCTTTTCTGAATTTTTTGAGTTTTTATTTTCTGATACATAGTCAACTTTATGGAAGCATGCCATTAAAGTTAAATGCATATACATGCATATATACATACATATGCATGCATATATAGTACATATATGTATGTATTTCTTTTTCTTCCCATTTAGTGATTTCCATAGAGCTATCAAATCTAATTTCTAAAATTCTCTTAGTAGGCAACTTCTTTCTTTTCAATCTTTTGTTTAGATTTGTCTAGATTGCACAGCTAGGTAGCAAAGTGGGTAGAATGCTGGGTCATTTTTCTAAATTCAAATCTAGCCTCAGACACCTACTAGCTGGGTAGCTCTGAGCAAATAATTTAACCCAATTTGCCTTGGTTTCCTTATTTTAAAATGAGCTAGAGAAGGAAACAGCAAATCACTATAGTCTCTTTGCCAAGAAAACCCCAAATGTAAAGAGCTAGACATGACAGAAATAACTAAACAACAAGGTAAGATAGGAATAAATTGAGCCCCTCAACTGATATAGTTCCTTCTATAAAGGAAATGCTTTCTTCTTTTTGTTTCCCTTTCCTTGCTCCTCACCCTTTATAACAAGGGAGGATTGAGAGAGAGGTGATCTATATGTTATGGAAACTGCTTCCATCCTACTATTTCACTTGCCTAATCCCTGTTTGCAGGTTCCTAGCCTATTTTGCCTTTTATTCTACTCTTAATGATTGTTGTTGTTCTTTTTCCCCAATAGAGGGGAAATACTGGGAGAATTGGACTCTTGAAAATAATCAGTCATTCAATAAGTATGTAAGATCCTACTAAATGCTGGGAACTGTGCAAAGTTCTGGGTACTATGATAAGCACTGAAGAGGGCATTAAAAGGGAAGTAAAGTTCAAAAGACAAATTTTGCTGACCACTCGTTTTTTGAGGTCTGCCTCTCAATATTAAAAGTGTGTGTATGTGTGTGTGTGTGTGCTATATGTATGTGTGTGTATATATTTGAATATTTTTATTATATTTATTTATTTGTATGTATGAATGCATATCTGATTAGACTCCTAATCACAGAATATCAGGGATGGAAGAAAATTTAGAATTACTCTAGTTCAGATCTATATAGGGAGGCAAAAAACTCATTCAAAGTTATATATGTAGTAATTGGCAGAGGGAATTTTCAAATCCAGAATTTTTTCAAGTCCAGCATTTTATTCATTAAATCACATTTCTTCCAGTGCTCTTCTGTCTAGTCCAGTACCCTTCCACATCATAAAAAAATTTTTAAAGAGATATTTAATGAATGATCAATAACTATAATAAATCAAATATGTATTCCCTTAGATTTGATTTTTAGGCTATTTAAAGTAATATCCAACTAATATTAAAAGTTAGATCCCACTGGCAACTTCTGACTTCATAACTTCCCTCACTCCCATCTGTACTCTACCTATTCCCTAAAGTCCCAAATATATCTATTATTACATTGTCCATAAATGTTATTTGCCTTGCTCTCCTGTCATATTGGGCAAAAAACAAAATAAAACAAAACAAAACAAAACCACAGTCCTACCTCTGAAAGATTTTTATAGTGGTTACCTTTCACCTTGCCTTTATTGTTTCTTGTTGAGAAGTTCTTGTTTTTGCTTGTTTGTTTTTTGTTTGGGGAATGGGAAAGGATGAGGGGAGTACAATGAATGTAAATTCACTTCCAAATATCCCTCTAAACTTGGATAAAAATCATTTCCAGATGTCTCTGCGGGACATGGCAACTTAACAGTACACCAAGTGTCACTTACGGCTTTTTATCACTTGCTCAAGGCTGTGCTGCACATAGCTAAGCCAAGACCATGGCAAATCAATGTGGATATTCTGGAACTGAGAACATATTTAGCCAAATAGAGATCATTTCACTCTTCAGAGCGATTAAAATTAGATTTTGAGCAATTGAATGTAATGGCTCATTCCAACCTCACAAACTATTTTATCAAATTCAAGAGATCAAGCCCTTCATTGAAGAGAGAAGCACAGTTACAAAAAAATCATATCATATCCCTGGGCCTATTTCAGATAGGTACACCAGTCAAAGTATACTGGTAAGTGTTTAACAGTCTGCTCTCTGAAAAAAAAAAAAGGGGGGGGGCATACAATATGTTTTACGTTTAATCTTCATTGTTAATATAGTCTTATCATTTTCTTAAATTTAAACAATAAATGAATTAGTAAATGAAGCCCAGTTTGTAGCATTTGCAAATTTCTGATTTGTAAATGATCACATTGTAAATTTAATAATCATGAGTCATTTCAACTTGGTTCTAGACATAAAGACTTTGTTTTATAGTCTATCTGAAAAATGAAGGAATTTCACTATTCAATCCCTAACATCTCTTCTAAATTTAACAATAGACTGAGCCAGAAGTTTTATACATCTATCCCAAGATTCATCTTTTAATACTGTAACAGACTTATAATTTTATTCATGTGAAATTCCCTCCAAAAATGTAGATTGTGATTTCCCTGCTACCCTTATTTGTGTTCTCTCATAAAAATCTACCATGGTTAGTCTCCATAATCCCTTGATGGTTTTCCTTCAGATCTCTTGACACTCTATGGATGCCAATGAAGTATATGGACCCCTCAATAGTTGCTCCTAATTCTTGGCACATGAATAGCCTACCTTTCTCTGTAGTCATACATTTCCTTTCCCTAGTGACAATTATGATTTATGATGAGCAATAACCAAGAATGGTACTTATTCATGTCTACCATATTTATCTCCACTAGCTTTGGATTATTCTTCATATTAATTCTTTAGGAAGACTAAGACTCAGTGTTCTGTTCACGTTTAGAATTTGAAATGTCACAGCTATCAATTGGCTCACTTATGTATAACAGCAAAGACCCAGATTTACATGGAATTTTTACCCTGCTCTTTGAGGAAGTTTACTCTATTATTAATAAGATATAAAATAAACTAACTTAGCTTGTTTACCCTTCAAATTAGAGAAGAGATTTCTCTCCACTAGTCATTGATCAGATCGATCTCTGCCCTCAAAAGGGAAGGAAACTTTCTGGATAATTTTCTTCTATATAATTAGAACAATTAGAACTGCTCCCTTGGTTGCATCTTTGTTGTTGTTCAGTCATTTTATGGTCATATCTGACTCTACATGGCCTTATTTGGAGTTTTCTTGGCAAGACATTGGAATGGTTTGACATTACCTTCTCTGCCTCATTTACAGATGAGAAAAGTGAGGCAAACAGAGTTAAGTGACTTCCTTGGGGTCACACAGCTAGTAAGTATCTGAGACCAGATTTGAACTTACAAAGATAAGTCTTTCTGACTCAGCACTCTATCCACTGTACCACCTAGCAGACCCTGTTGAATACTCTGACCTTTACCAATTCTATGTCTGTAATAAATAATATAACAATAATGATGATTAGGATTTTTAAGGTGGTTCTAGGTTTGCAAAATACTTTATCTACAAATTCATTTGGTCCTCAGAACCCAGTGAGGTAGTTGCTCTTCCCATTTTATAAATGAAGAAAATGAGGCTGAAAGAGTTAAATGACTTGCCTAAGACCATAAAAAGAGTCAAGAATGTAACTTAGATCTGCCTGATTCCAAGATTAGCATTCTATCCGCTGTCAAGTCTAGGTCAACCATAGATGTTTTATATGAGGAGAAAAAGGAATCATAAGTATAAAACAATTAGGATATAACAAAAGAATAAATCAAAATGGTTACCTATCAGCCAGTAAGCAAAGGGAGAGGGGATTAGAGAGATAAATCTTTTTTCTTTAGCAGCTCTCAGAAGTTTATTCTTTTTTTTCTTTTAGATAACCCATTTATTTAGTTAGGGGTAACTTTGTTTATTCATTCATTCATTTTTAATATTTAAAGCTTTAAATTTACAAAACATATGCATGGGTAATTTTTCAACATTGATCCTTGCAAAACTTTCTGCTCCAAATTTTCCCCTCCTTCCCCATACCTCCTTCTCTAGATGGCAGGTAGTCCTATACACATGTGTTATCCAAAGTCTTCCTTTTTTTCATTTATTTTATTTCAAATATCTTGGGAGCAGAAACCAGAGCTAAATTATTTTATCTCATTCAGCCTAAGGAACTATTGTTTTTTTGTATTTCCCTCTTGACCACTGCAGTTTTTAGTTTGTTCAGTTTTCAAGCTCTTTTCTTTTCCACAATAAATCCTTTCCTTACCTTTATCTAAATTGGATGGAAATTTTTCTCTCTAGCTTAAGTGAATGCTGAAAGAAAAAAAAGTTTAAAAGGAATGTTTGTCTTTATTTTAAAATTTTTGAATGTCTTAAAATGAGATGTTTCTGAGGATCTGAAGCCTAGAGAAAGACAGACACCATAAATATTTAAAGCAGGAGCATATTGTTTCAGTTAAAATTTATGGAGTGATTCACAGCTCTTAGTTCAATTTTCAGAAATACACATCATAAGGCATTGATGGAAAATGTGCCCTAAAATGACTGTTTGCTCTCTAAAAGATGAGCTATTTAGATATGCCTTCATTTTACTTATTAGAGAAGTTGTAACTTAGGGCCCAAAGAGATCTACCATTTTCACAGCCTTGACCCTGGTTTATTCATCTTTTTTGATCTTTTTATAAGCTGTTCTGATAAAGACTCATCTGTCATCACCTCTACTTTCAAAGCTGAGCAACCAATCTGCCTGGAAAAGCTATGCAATCTCAAGAAAAACTCTCATTCAGACTTTAGAAAAGTCCATTTTGCTAATCCTTTTAAACTCAGGTATTTCCAAAAAAAGCTACAGAAAAGTCCAGAAGTAACTTTTGGATTCAGGCTACACAAACAGGTTAGTTAATTCTGTTTTTAAAAAATGATATTGATTTATCAAGTCAGTCAAATAATTAGCTTAGCTCATTATTTCATCAAGCTAATGAATTATATTAACATTATCCAGATATGGCATAAGAGATTTTTTTTTTTACTAAATCCAAAGTATCTGTGTATTTGAAAATTTAGTTTAAGGTATCACATATAGTCTCTGAATCTTATAAAGCCTAAGGTTATTCAAAAGAAAGTGGCCTAACAATCCATACAGGAAAAACTAAATGGATGAAAAATATCTATTTTCTATATTATAGTATGAACATTGGATAGCCAATAATTGACTTAATAGATCAGAATTTATGTTTGGGACAGACACTGAAGATAGAGAATGAAATCAGCCCAGAACTAAACACTATGAAGAGAATAGATGGCCTATTTTTGGATAATTTTGCAGCATTTTTAACAATACCAGGCTATTCCTCTATGAAAAGATCCACTTTTTGAAAGTAAATGTTATCCCATTGATTCCCTCTAGGTACAAACCATTTATCATCATGGAGTCTAAGAAATTAAAAATGACCTAAAGGACAATGGAGAAATACTTAGCACCAATAGCTTAGTGTATTTTCAATGATAGGTGACCTACATTCAAAATACAATATATTAAGAAAATGAATTATCATAAAAGCTGCCTATCACCTCTTTGGACTAGCCCTGGAAATCTGGAGGATCTTTGGGGTAAGCATGCTGCCGCTCTTTTTTTTTTTTTTTTTTTTTAACACAATTTATTTTATTTTTATTTTATGCATTTAATTATTTTATTTATACATTTAAAAGCGTTATTCTGAGAAGAGGGTTCCCCAAATTCTCAGATTACAGGAATCCATCACACACACACCTTAAAATTCCCTGCCTTAGAGTAACTTTGAAGCTCAGGAGATATTTTGAACTACTCTATCTCCAACAATTGACCTGGCCTAAACTAAACTTATGTCTATTTCTAAGCCCCTCTACTCTTGACCTATAGCTTGAGGGCATTCCCATAATATCTAGAATTTCCTGCTGTACTTTCTCTGGCTCCAGCCTTGCTCATAAAAGTGGCAGGCCACTGGGCACTCCCTGGTGGAGGCCAAGATCACATGAGACTACTTATGAAAGTGGTTTTGTAATTCACTTTGGAATGTGAACAATTAGACTATACTTAATATAAATTGTCCTAAAAATGTTTAATGTTCTATGACACTATTTTCTGCTTTCACTTATAATAATAAGTTGAAAACCCGATTCTCATACTGTGTAGCATTATGCTTTAGTATTTTTGAAATAGTCTATCTTCAAATATTGAAGCCTTATTTTCCCTATGCCCCTTGCAAAAAGGATTATTAAATGTTCTTATTCCTGAGTCATATTTCAATTTGACTATGCTGATCTCCTAATGGTAAATAAAGCAGGCCAAGATAATTGTTTCTCCCTTTTTTTTTTGCAAACTTTTGATAGCTTTTGCTTTTATATCACTTTAATTTCCCAGTATTTTCTCCCTACACTCCTGAGTATAAATAATTAAATAGAAAGAGAAAAAAGGAAACAAAAGCTTTTAAATCAAACTAAGCAATGTATTAACAAAGTTTGACGTACACCATTTTTTACCTTCTATATCCCCCACTTCTGCAAAGGAGAAAGATACTTTATTTTTTTTTCTGATCTTCTTTGGAGTCGTACATGTTCATTATAATTCCACATGATAAAATTTCCCTTTATTTTATTGTTATTACTCTTTACATTTATTTTATTTTATTAATCATGAGTCAAAAATTTCTGATTCTGCTATCTTCCCTTTGCATCAATTCATATAATTCTTCCCCTTCTCCAATGACATAACTATTGTCATAGTTATCATTCTTTATGGTGCAGTAATATTTCATATTTAGCCATTCCTTAATCAATGGGCATCTACTTTATTTCCAGTTCCTGACTACAACAAGAAATGTTGCTATAATTATGTTGGTGTATTATAAAATCAGTCCTATTCTAAAAGAGGCATAACATGAGACTGGAAATCAAGAGACCTGGTTTAAAGATGTGGTTCCGTTGTGAGCCAGCTGATAAATTACTTCCCTAGTACTGGGTTTTTTTTTAAATTAATTTGTAAAATTCAATTCAAGAAACAATTATTATATGTCTACTATCTGCTGAATATTATGCTAAGCTCTAGGTATACAAAAGAGACAAAAGACAGGTTTAGATCAGAGTATCCATAAAGTCTCTTCCAGTTCTCCACTTTCAATGTTAGTGAAGGTATTAATAAATAAGTTTGACTTCTGAAATTGGATTTTTATAATTGAAAAATGAGCTAGGATTAAGACCCACATAATACATACTTAATATGACTCCTGTGAACATGGCCTAGTCATTTCCCAATATATCATTCATAACTGAATTTGAACATGACAGGAATCTTAGGAATAACTGCATAGGGCATGAGCAGAAATATCTTTATGAATTGGCATAATGACCATCAGCCCAGCCTTACTAGTATCCAATTCTTTGCCCTTTGGTAATCTTGGGTACTTATGTTCCTTTCTACTACTGCAAATTCTGATATATGATAAAGTAAAAGCAATTCTGTAGAAAGGTAATAAGATCCTAAGCAAATTTCCAAAATTATCACTGAATTCTTTAGGTCCTTTCTGTAGCATAGACACAGTTAACTCTACCAAATGACAATTAAGATTTTACCCAAGTACTTAAGGAAATTGCTTATACATTTCATATTTTTCTTGAGGAAGGAGGAAGGGAGTATCAATGGTCTAACAACTCTGCTAAGTGGTTTTGCATTATGGGAATTTCCTCAGACTATCCTCTAAAGATCATTCTTTAATGAAATTATCTCTCTTTTCTCTATGGTTTCAATTGTCTATGGCTGTCCCATTCACTTTTTATCATCAAAATAATATCCAAATGTTAAATCAAATGTTCTGTTCCAATTTAATCTTATTTTAGAAATATCAAAGGCATTCTCCCACTTCAGCTACTTTCACAATATACATATTTTGTCCATTAATTAGCAAAGTGTTTGATATACAGTCTGTATTTAATAAATGTTTTTCAATTCACTCAATAATTCAGGAAGTAATAGTTTTGGAAGTATATCTAAAGAGACAAAGAAATTTTTGCCCATTAAAACATCATAAAATAATCATCAAAATTCAGGTTCAAATCAGTGAAACATTTGGTATGAATAAGCAGATGTTCCTGAAAACATTGTTCAAGGTTTTAGAGATTTCTTAAGTTAATTAGTTCTTCTTGTTATTATAAGATCCAATCATAGCATCATTTAGGAATACTGCAAGGCCTCTTAGGACCATGAAAAAAGATATGTTAGATTGGAATTCTTAACAGCTTTTACATTGAATTTACTAAAATAAAATTAAAAAATCAGTCTACAATCAGTTTTGGGTACTTGCAGGCTGATCAAAGATTTATTTTGTTTATTTAACCATCTGGTCTTCTTTTAGATTTAGTGTGCTGTGTTTAAACTCAAGCTATTTCAATTGAACAGATTAAGAATTCAGCTGTTCAAGTGGGTATCTCCTACCCAATGCCTTTCCCAATTCTACTACCACAGTCACTCAAGTTACTTTCTATCTGCTTAGGGTATATTTTGGATTTATTTATCTGGGTTCATGTTTTTTCTTTCAGTAGAATATAACTCCCTTGAGAACAAGAACTAGATTTTTTTTTCTTCCTATACTCAGTACCTAGTACAATGAATTTACATCATCACCGTTTAATTAATATTTATTGAATTGAACCAAATTGAATATAGGTTAAACTTAAAATTAAAGTGAAAATTGAAGATGGAAAGTTGTCATCCAAGTAGTTGGGGAAAAGAAGAGCTAGGATTAAAAGCCACATAATACATACTTAATATGACTCTTGTGAACATGGCCTAATCATTTCCCAATATATATATAACATTATAAACAGCATCAAAAAAGGAATGAATGACCTTAAGTTTTGACCCAGTCAGACTGGATCAGCAACACTTACTAAGTGTTACTATGTGCCAGTCATTGTGCTTAACTCTGGGAATGCAAATACAAAAAACAAACAAACAAAAAAAAAAAAAACAAATTAATTGCTCTTGAAAAAAACTAAAAGTGGGGAGGACAGGAGAGGAAGTTCTAGGAAGGTATAAATCCAACTGTTCTCTGACCTTGTCAGATCTCATCTGGAGAATTGTATTCAGCTTCACTCCACATTTTTGGAAGTGTTTTGATATCTTGGAAAGCATTCATTGGAGGTTAACCAGGAGGGTGAAAGAGGCATCACGGTCATGTCATATGAGTCTTGATTGAAGATGTACTTATCATTCATATGTATCTCAGATAATTATAGATTCAGGACATACATAATATATGTCTTCGATTATTTGGAAGGTTATCATATGTGAGAAGGATTAATTTTATTTTGCTTGGCTCTAGGAGTCAGAATTAGGAACAAAGGAGTAGAAATTTCATGGAGGCAAATATGTTTGATATTCAGAAAATCTTCCTCATAATTATAGATACACAAAATTGTAATGAGTCCATTCAGGAGAAAGTATGTTCCTCTACTGGAGGCCTTCCAGCAAAGGCTAAATGACAACTTTTGGGGTTTGTTTTAGAAAGAAATATTTTCAGGCATGAATTTAAAGAGTTAGCTTTTGAAGTCTCTCCCAATTCTGAATCTCCATGATTTTTTGACCTTGAACAATTCATGTAACATCTCTCAGTTTCAGTTTATTGATCTTTCTATGAAATGAAGGCTTAGATTAGATGAGAGGTCAGCAAACTATGGTGCAAGAACTAGCTTGCTGCCTGCTTTTGTACAGTCTAGGAGCTAAGAATGTTTTTTTTTTTTAACTTTTAAATACAATAAAACTTTATTTTAAAATGTAAAAACCACTTTTAGTTCCCAAGCCATACAAAGGCAGACTGTGAGCTGGATTTGGCCTACAAGTTGTAGTTTGCTGACCCCTGAGCTAGAGTATTTCCAATCTAACAAGGGACTGGGCAAGAAGCCCAGGCTTTTGGAACATGCTCAGAGAGTTCTGAATGTTTCAGTATTCACATGGACTTTGGAGCATATGTAGACAGCCTGTGATTGGTTCTGGAGCAATGTTTCCTTAGAATGTGAGGAAAAGAAGCTTTTTTGATCGACTAGAGTCAAAAGAAAGGGACATTCAAATGTCAGTAGTCAATCTTGGTCTATTCCTTTGGTCTTGTCTGCATGCTGGTGAGAGACAATCTTGTAAGGAGCAAGGCCTTCATCTTCATCTGAGGTCAACCTGTAGCTTGGGAACAAGGATCTTTGATCTTTTGCCTCTTTGTGTTTATTCACCTAAAAAGGTGAAGTCTTTATTAGATACAGCTGCCACCTGATAAGATTTGAAAAGCAGTCAATCAGTCTGGGTTTAGAGTACTTGCAAATTTTTGTAGCTACTTAGTCTACATCAAAGGGCTTTGGGACTCAAGCCCAACAATATTTCAGAAAGGAACTCATAATGCATTGGAAATTAACATAGCACCAATCACTCTGTCTCTTCTCCCCAAAAACCTCCACCCTCTACCCAGGTGCTGAGAGAAAATGGAGATATTACTATTTTTATTGTATTTTCAAAGTAAATATCCCTTTGTAAAAAGCCAATAGAAGATAATTAATTAAATGAACCTGGGCATTTAATCACTGGAAGTTAATGAGAGCTTGAACTAGTAACAAAAAAAGTCTAATACCCTTCAGGAGTGCCCCTTGAATTCTAAGAGGAAGAGATAGTAGAGCTGCATTCTGGGAGAATGAAGTCAGAATATTAATAAGCTAATATTCCTTCTAGTTCTGAAATTTTATTATTTTATAATATAAAATAATTGAAATCCTATTAAAATGTGTATTGGATAAGAAAAACAGGTCATTGTGAGAAAGTAAAATGAATTCATGGGTCTATCCCATGCTTGAAGAGCTAATTTATATTTCTGAAAGAAAATCTTAGTAATAGAAATTCAAATACCACGGTTTTTGTGTGGATGGGGGGGGTTTCCACAAGAAAATTCTAAACAAATGGACTTCCTTCTATTGTATTCTTATAGACTCCAGTTCTTACTCTGAAGAACTGCTTCTATAGAGCATACAGCTTAGTCTCTAGGCCCTCATAAAAATGTCAATGTTAAGCCCCTGTGTTGATAAGACAGTGATTTCAGGCCAGGACAACACTCTGGAGTCTTTGCTGTCTCATCATTTCAGACATGTTCTATTTTTCCTGATCCCAATTGGGGGTTTTCTTGGCAGAGATACTGGAGGGGTGTGCTATTTCCTTTTCCAGCTCATTTTTACAGATTTTTACAGATATGGAAACTGAGGCAAGGGGGGTTATGTGACTTGCCCAGGTATCTGAGGCCAGGTTTGAACTCAGGAAACTGACTGCTTTGGCACTCTAACATTGGACAAATCATGAAATCAGTTATAGGATTTAGAGATGAAAGGAAAATGAGAACTTTCTGGTTCAATCCTCTTACTATACAGATGAGAAACTTGTGCCTCAGAAATTGAGTTGTCCAAATAGCAAAGCTAGGGTTTAACCTAGGTCTTCTAGATACACTGCTGGCCAAAAAGACTTAAGAACCCTTAAACAGCCTTTGGACTACTTTGCCCTTAGTGGAACATGCCTAGGATTCATGAAGATCCATAAGCTGTGATTATATTTGTTTTGCTTCTAGAGAAATAAATTCAGTGTCTTTTTCATGTCTACAGGACTCTGAGCAGGATATAACCATATCTGAAAGCCAACCACTGAGTCATCACATCCTATTGATTCTCTTTCCCTTCTTTTTAAGCTGAAGTCATAAATAATATTTAAGGGAAACAATGCAAGCCCACTTTACTGTTTCCTCCTGATAATAGCAGAGATATTGAGACTAAGTGCTATTGTGGGTAAAGAATCTGAAGATTAAGTGTTCAGGAATTTACTTCACCACATAAAACATCTTGACGGGTGGCCCTGCTGTAAGTTGAAGGGCTACACTTAAAAGCACAGGACAGCTTGAGGAAGCAACAATGATTCCAAGGAGATTTATGTGAGTTTGTATTTAAAGAAGATAGTTAAATGTGTCACAATGTGGGCAAATAAATCGGTTCTGTCTCCAAAAAGAATCTGTTTACATTGATGGATGATCATTTTTGGCTCCTTAAAACATATCCAACTGGTTTTTGAATATATATATATACTTGTTTGTGAGTGTTTATTTTTGTTATAGACTCATTAGCAAAAGGAACTCCCAGTGCATAAATTCCTTTCCCAGTGCAGATCAAGGACTTGTCTGTATCATATAGTTATTCTTCCTATTTTACAGTTGAGAAATCAGAAACTTATGTAGAAGAAATCACTTGCTCAAGATCAGACAGCTAATACATGTCTGGAGGCAGATTTGAATTCCGATTTTTTTTTTACTCCAGATTCAGCATTCTGTTCACTATGCCACATAGCTGCTTTTAGAGGCAGCATTTGAATTAAGGTCTTCATGACTCCAAGTCTGCCATCCTATCTATGTTTTCTAGGACATACTGCTTCTCTATCTATATATTCATATTTATATGAAATATATATATATATATATATATATGTAACTTTTAAAATCAGACTTAACAAGAAGTAACATGATCTTTCTCACAACTGTTTCTGGGTTTTGGTGGTGAGTGCCTTTGAAAGACTAAATTATGATCGTTTCCATACTATATACAATTTAAGTCTAACTAGGAGTTGCTGCCATTGGCAGGATATCCCTTTGAACAAAGTTGGCAGCTCAGTAGGTTACCCTGCATGCATATTTTAATAACTCCCAGTTAGTGACATTTTTTAAAAAATAATTTTAGATTTAGCTCATTATAAGACAGGCCTTTGAAACATTCAATATTCTTATTCCTAATTTTATTTCTTCTTCCCCTCAAATATTTAACATGGAAGCATCACAAATAATGATGAGGACCATTAAGTGGCAATTTTAAAACAGCCTTTGGAAAAAGTTTGATGGGGACTCCAGTTTCAATCAAATGGATTCTCAGTGGGAGTTAGGAGGAGAGTTGAACACAGTGTTCTTGAAGAAGTCTAGAATCTTATTCCCAGCTCTGACCCCAACTTGCTTTTCCCCTTCTGGTAGAATAGGGGGTGGGTAGAAAGAACTACCAGTAAGCTTCCTACCAGAACCAGGCAACATAAGGGTCATAGGAATCACAGGCTCTTCTGATAGTTCCCTAAGGAGAGCCAGAGTGCATAAAAATGGGAAAAATCAAAGACTGGGTCACATTGCCTTTGGAAAAAACCTTTCTTTGCCAAGACCTCATTTCTAAAAAGGCTCCAATATCAGCAATTTATTCCAATTTGTTAGTGTACTATATATCAGAGGAGTACTCTCATTTTAAATTGTGGAATGAAAGGTTTATTCTCTAGGCAGGAGATTTCAAAAAGATGTGGAATGAAGGTGCCTATGGATTGTAAGAAGGAAGAACAGGAGGTCCCTTCTTAGAGCTCCTGAAATCACACTGGTTGGGCTCTCTGGCCCTCTATTGCCTCTGCATCAAAGGCTTTTTTTTGAGGTAAATGAGTGAAGAATGTTAAAATATTCACAATTAATCCAAAAGCTTTCTGAAAGCTTTCCTCAGAATATGAGCTAACTTTTTATTTCTTGTGCCTCCCTTTCTACCTCCACACTCATTTGTTCTCAGTGAATATCCCACAAGGTTAGATCTGCTGGACAGCACAGGAGTCCATGCCTAGTATAGCTGACCCCAGTGTCTCAGCCAAGAGAATTTATACATTTTAGAACTTTACTTTTACATTTATTTTACATTTTATTTCCTGTCTCAGAACAAACAAATTCTAGGTATAAAAAAAAGTCTCATTTTTTCCCCCTCTCTTCAAATTTATATCCAAAATGAATTAGTTATTAGGGTTTGTAATCCTTCTGTCTGAGTTTAAGAGTCCTTTGGAGTAAATACCTTTTATATCCTCAACATGCAGAAATAAATCACCAAAGTCAAATCTAAAATCAGGAAAAGTCAACTCTTTAATATTAAGAAACACTACAGTATTTCAAAATAAGCCCAAGTTGGCATGAATTGATCTAGTAATAAATCATAACGTAACTGTGAACAGATTCTTTCTCAATGCCCAGTTGCTTCTTAGAAGAATCCCAGAATTTCAAAAGTAGAAGGGAGCTCAAAGACCAGGAATCCAATCTTTATTTAAACAGGAGTACAGATTGAGATGAGACCTTCCTTCTTCACAATAATTAAGGAACTTTTGTTCATTACTAGGTATCATTATTATTTATACTAGCTATTATTGTAACATCTTGTGTATGGAGCCATCAACATATAGGACCAAAGAAAGAAACAGGTCTGTGCATTGAAGTTTAATTTGAATTCTAAATTCATACAAACATAAAAACATAAAATTACATCTTTAAAATAATTATTATCATTGTCTTGTTTACTTGTTTATTATCCTTCAATGTTTTCCTCAATACTGACAATAGCAATAATTGACCACATCCTGATTCATCAAGTCTATTTCTTCTCCATCCATAGGATCATGGATCCAGAATGATAGGAACTCCAGAGGTGATCTAGTCCAATTTCTTCACTTTATATAAGGCCCAGGGTTGTCATCAGTTATGTCCCCTTGGAAATAACTATGAGAACTCTATTTTGAACTTAGTTTTTTAGCTTTACTCTGCTCTGGGGATTAGGGAATGGTTTGGGAAGGGGGTGACATTTAAATTTAAACAATTCATTGGAATCAGACACAGATGAAAGAAATGAGATATTCTAGCTAGAGAAAACAATGAGTAAAGATGTGGAGATAGGATACCATAAGATATGCTCAGGTTTAGCAAATTACCTAATTTGGCTGGAGTATAGAATGTGTAAATAAAAAGAGATTCAGCTCAGCTAAACTGAGATATGGCCTTGAATTTTATATTTAAGAGTTTGGACTTTATTTAACAAGTAATTGAGAGCCATTGAGAGTTTTTGAGCAAGGGGACAATATGATTAGGCTTTAGGAAAATAACACATGATCATATAAAGAAATTATTTGAGTGAGTAGAGATTAGACAAGAAGACCAGTTAGGAAACTGATTCATTTGTCCTATGATGAAGTAAAGAGAACTTGAATTAGAGTGATGGTCATAGGAAATGGAAAAAGAAATACTCTTACTGCAGAAGGCTTAACAACTTATTATATATTAGGAGCAAAGGAGAAGAAGTTAAAGATGATTCTTTTGAACCTGTGGTTACAACACCACCAAAAATAGGGAAATCAACCAGTTGGGCAGGGGATGGGGAAGAAATAATGAGTTAAATTTTGGTCATGGTGAGGTCTTATCCAGAAAACATTTAAGAAAGGTGGTCTAGATCTGAGAAGAGAAGGCAGGGCTAGCAATACAGATTCAAAAGTTATATTTGGTGGTGATATTAGTCAAAACTTTCAGAGAAGAGAAGATTAATGAAGGAAAAATAAAAAGAGAACCAAGAATAGAATCTTTCTCTGTCCTGCCTGAATTTTATCCATTATTCAACAAATATTTATTGAATACCTACTATGTATAAGGCACAGCGAGTTATTTCCTTGAGGCCTTCTTGGCTATTTCCCTATTTTTTTAACTTAAAATTGTTACTTTATTTTTATGCACAATGTCTATTCCATCTAAGCAAGTTTGTCATTAAAGTGATTAAATATTTAAAACCAATACTTAAAGGGGTAGTAAAAGCGAGTTCTAATTTTCTTTTCTTTTCCATCCTTTTAAATTCCAAAATTGTATTTATATTCCAAATCATATTCAGGTCCATTTGGTTGTCAGTCCTTTTCAAAATTCTCATTTTAGAGATAAAAATTGGTAATAGTAAACAATTCAAAGTCACAATCGTTTAGCAAATAATCAGGATTAGGGTGCTTAGTCTATTAATTTTCATATAATCCATTATTGTTACCTTATTGTACAGTAATCTTCATTTTGTACTCAGATTTTTTTGAATCACATTCTTTTAGCTATTTCATTATTGTTCAGTCATTTCTCTGTCATGTCCAACACTCTTTAGGATTTTCTTGGGAAAGATACTGAAGTCATTTGCCATTTCCTTCTCTAGTTCATTTTACAGATGAAGAACTGAGGCAAATGGTTAAATTACTTGCCCAGGGTTACACAATTAGTATGTGTCTAAGATCATATTTGAACTCATGAAGATGAGTCTTCTTGACTCTAGGCAAAGCGTAGCTACCTAAGCTGTTTCTCCTTGTCTATAATGTGAGAAAGCCCATTCATATGTGACAAGAACATGTCCATTTTAATTTGGTTGATCCCCAATATCATTCTTGAGAATCATGACTCACAATCATATAATAGTCTTCAAAGAACATTAGTGTTTAAAAAGATGGCCCCAAAAATGGCCTGGATCATTAAAATAACTAGTTTCCCCAAAACAATCCAGCCATTATCTCCTCCTGCTATTTAATTCCAGGCCAAATTCATTGTCTTTTCTAATTATTTGACCAACATATAATATAGTAAGGGATACATACCATAAGTTTTCATTAGATGCATATCACAGTCATTATAAGAGATAACTTTTACCCAATAAAGTATCCTACCATCATATATTCTTTGACAGCTACAACCACAGAACTAGTGCCATATGACAGACTTCTGACAATTAGCATAAAAGTAATAACATTTGAGACATATTCACCACTAACATGAAAGAAATCCACATCAAAGAGGTCTTCTTTGTAAATGGTGTATTCTCCCATATAGTTTTGCATGCAAATGTCATCATTTTATCATGAATAAAGTCCCAGAATGTTGCAGAGCCTCCCAATTAAGAGCTGTACTCTATGAAAACAGGGTATTCACTCAAGAAAGAAAGTAGGATCCATACTAAGGACATAGTAACCATTATATAAATGCAAATTCACTTTCCTCTAAATTCAGGTTTATTTTCTCTTTAAATTCAGATTTCCTGAGATTGCAGGGAACTCGAAAGATGATTTCCTAATTTTAGACTCCTGAGCTTGGACAGCCTCATATTCAAGAAAAACCTATCTATTTTTGTATCAAGACTGATCCGATCCTTCTCTGAGAAACAGAAATTAATTCATGGAAGTGTGTTCTAGGATGATCTCAATACCTTTTCTCATTCATAATCTAACAACATAGGACATGAATTGAGGGAGTACAGCAGTAGAGACATAGTTGTGTGGGACTTAAGTGTGGTACATGGTTAGATTAAAGAATCTAGAGCAAGGACTTCTGTGTTTGAATGCTGGCTCTTCTATTAACTATATTAAAAAATTCATATTACTTACCTGGGCCACAATTTCCTCATTTATAAAATGAAAATATTAGAGTAGATAGCCTCTAAAATCCTTCCAGTTCTTAATCAATGATCCTCAGGGAACTGTGCTAAATCTCATCTTGAAATCTCCCACCTGGCTACAAGGAAAGGACTCTAAGAACCCCTGCTTACTAAGTGACAAACTGAGGAATCAGAGAAATAAGTTCTCAGAAGTTGTGAAGTAAATCAAGAGTGGATCCCAGACTAGAGATTTACACTGAGGTCATCTCAGTCTTATGCTCTGGTAAGTCATAAAATATAATCACAGTTTAGAGGCCATAGATTACAGTTTTAGGTTGTCTTGTGGAAGATTTAAACACCACAGAAATCAGGGATGTAGGGGGGGAAATCCATTGCATTAAATCTGTCATTTGGGTTATCATGACTTCTTCCCCATCTTTCCCTCATTTTTTACCAGACTAACTCCAATTCATAATCACACGAATTCATCTGGATCTTGAACAATGATGCTTAAAACTAAAGAGATTTGGAAAGGAGAACTTGGGTGGGGCTCATGAGATGAGTGGAAGTAAAGAAGATTCTCAGGAAGTGACTTAATGGTGTTCAGTGCTGAGGAAGTGAGAACTGACCATACTGGGAAATGGGGAAATGGAAAGAGGAAGTTCTTTATGAGACCTTTAAAAGTGGATTGAGATTTGAGGGAAAGTGTTACATAGTCTTATAACAGTGGGGGTGGAGGAATTGGGAAATAATATATTCTTCAGTAGTATAAACTTTCCTATCTTATTGCATGGATATCACCTCACCTGGATCTTTATTTGGCTGCTCCTATAATCCTAATGTGTCTTCTCCAATATTTCTTAAGCTAGGGAAATAACTGAAAAATCTCCGGAGTTTATAGCTGGTCAAAAATTCAACAAAGCATGTACATTTGAATCCTGAGAAAGGTGCAGTCAACTGAAAGGCTGAGAAACATGCACAGAAAAACTCTTTGGACTGATTAGAGATTTTATAACCCAAAGTTTGACCCTTTTTTTTTTCTTTTGAACAAGCATGAGGCATTCCAGAGCATAGAGTGTAGCCCAAAGTTCACACATATATTTATTTAGTTAGCAGGAGCATTCCTCTTTTTATAGCTCTAAGTTTTTAACTTTCTTGTTAGTAATGTTAACAAGGTTTAAAGTGTATGAAGTGAGCTGTGGCACGTAAAAAATTTTGGCCTAACTTGGTTCCCTTCCCCCCTTTTTAAAAAATACATATGTTCATTGAAAAACTCCTACTGACAGACAGAATGCATTTCTATGTCTGGGTGAGTTTATAGATAGTGTTCCCACCTCCAGGCCACAGGGTCACAAATTTGTTTCTGATTCTATTAAAAAAAACACTCAACAATGGTAAGTTTGTGTGTGCTTTTATGAGAGGGGACTGTTTTATATGATCTAAGATCTTAAAGATACTCCAAGGAACCTTGCCTGAATGCTGATCTTTGCACCCACAGGGTCTGACGCTCTGGTTTGCTGCAGATTTGGGGAGCCTCATTGGATCACAAGCTCAAGCCAACTCCCATAAATCTCGGAGCCTGTGTCTACACAAGGCCAAAAAACTTTATTTTCATTGCACTTATTAAGCTGCTTAGAAGACATTTCAACCTGCTACTTCAGTTTCATTTAACCAGTGATCAAATACTGGGCAGTGAGAGACAGAGAGAGAGAGAGACAAAGAGAGAGAGAGAGAGAGAGAGAGAGAGAGAGAGAGAGAGAGAGAGAATTGGAGGGAGGGAAGGAGAGGGAGAGAGAGAGAGGGAAGGAGGGAGGGAGATATTACTCTAAATCTGAATATATTTTAAAAGTACGGAAGTCTTCTTGACAACTGTGGAGATGGGAGTGGGGGAGTGGGGGAATGGAGGGGGGGGGGGGAAATGGTTGTTTTGATTAGTGTCAACATGGAAAACCACAAACAGAAAACAAGAACAAGCATGGATAAAAACAAGAAAACTTCCATTTTCCTAGGAATGGAAGAAATTTGCTTCAGTTGAGAAAATATCTTGAATTGTTGATAGATGTTGAGAAAGAACAATAACCAAACCAACTTATTCATGCAAGGAAGCTCTGGGATATAATGGAAGTGACTTGGAGTTAAGAATTCTGAATTTGGGTGTTCTCAAAATCAGTAAATAAGCTATGTGTTCCTGAGCAAACCCCTTAATTTCTCTAACCAATAAAATAAGAAGATTGGACTGACATTTATATTCCCTAGAAGTATGAGAAATGTGTTCAGCAGTTATGCAGTTTCCAAATGAAATTGCTTTCCAAAAAAAAAAAAATCAGATTTATACCAATGGAACTATTGTTAACTATTATGATATAGGTATCATAACCCTTGCAGGCACTGACAGTCACAATTCTGAAGTAATTTACAATTCAACTCTTTCCATAATTCCTCACATCCAGTCAGTTGCCAAGATAAATCTACGCTCTTGGAAATTCTATGTAATGGTTCATAGTCATCTCCTAGAGTTCTTTCGCTGGGTGTAGCTAGTTCAATTCATTACTGCTCTATTGGAACTGATTTGCTTCATCTCATTGCTGGAGATGGCCACATCCATCAGAATTGATCCTCATATAGTATTGTTGATAAAGTATATAATGATCTCCTGGTCCTGCTCATTTCACTCAGCATCAGTTTATGTAAGTCCCTCCAGGCCTTTCTGAAATCATACTGCTGGTCATTTCTTACAGAACAATAATATTCCATAATATTCATATACCACAATTTATTCAGCCATTCTCTAATTGATGGGCGTCCACTCGGTTTCCAGTTTCTGGCCACTACTAAGAGGGCTGCCACAAACATTCATGCACATACAGGTCCCTTTCCCTTCTTTAAAATTTCTTTGGGATATAAGCCCAGTAGAAACACTGCTGGATCAAAGGGTATGCACAGTTTGATAACTTCTTGCTGCTCATTTCATTTAGCATCAGCTCATATATATCTTTCCAAGTCTTTCTGTATTCATTCTGCTGGTCATTTCTTACAGAACAGTAATATTCCATAACATTCATATACCACAATTTATTCAGCCATTCTCCAATTGGTGGGCATCCCTTCAATTTCCAGTTTCTAGCCACCACAAAAAGGGCTGCCACAAACATTTTGGCACATAAAGGTCCTTTTCACTTCTTTAATATCTCTTTGGGATATAAGCCCAGTAGTAACACTGCTGGATCAAAGGATATGCACAGTTTGATAACTTTTTGAGTATAGTTCCAAATTGCTCTCCAGAATGATTGGATCCATTCACAACTCCACCAACAATGTATCAGTATCCCAGTTTTCCAGCATCCCTTCCAACATTCCTCATCATTTTTTCCTGTCCTCCTAGCCAATCTGACAGATGTGTAGTGGTATCTCAGAGTTGTCTTAATTTGCATTTCTCTGATCAATAATGATTTGGAGCATCTTTTCATATGACTGGAAATAGTTTTAATTTCTTCATCTAAAAATTGTCTGTTCATATCCTTTGACCATTTATCAATTGGAGAATGGCCTGATTTCTTATAAATTAGAGTCAATTCTCTATTTTGGGGATGAGGCCTTTACCAGAACCTTTAGCTGTAAAAATGTTTTCCCAGTTTATCGCTTCCTTTCTAATCCTGTCTATATTAGTTTTATTTGTACAAAAGCTTTTTAACTTAATATAACCAAAATTTTCTATTTTGTGATCAATAATGATCTCTAGTGGTTCTTTGGTCACAAATTCCTTTCTCCTCTACAGGTCTGAGAGGTAAACAATCCTATGTTCTTCTAATTTATTTATAATATCATTCTTTATGCTTAGATCATGAACCCATTTTGATCTTATCTTGATGTACAGTGTTAAGTATGGGTCAATGCCTAATTTCTGCCATATTAATTTCCAATGTTCCCAGCAATTTTTGTCAAATAATGAATTATTATCCCAAAGGCTGGGGTCTTTGGGTTTGTCAAACACTAGATTGCTATAGTTATTGACTATTTTGTCCTGTGAACCTAACCTATTCCACTGATCAACTAGTCTATTTCTTAGCCAATACCAAATGGTTTTGGTGACTGCTGCTTTATGATGTAGTTTTAGATCAGGTACAGCTAGGCCACTTTCATTTGATTTTTTTTTCATTAATTCCCTTGAAATTTTTCCAGATGAATTTTGTTGTTATTTTTTCTAGGTCATTAAAATAGTTTTGGGGGAGTCTGATTAGTATAGCACTAAATAAATAGATTAGTTTAGGTAGTATTGTCATCTTTATTATATTCACCCAACCTATCCATGAGCACTTAATATTTTTCCAGTTGTTTAGATCTGACTTTATTTATGTGGAAAGTGTTTTGTAGTCTTGCTCATATAGTTCCTGTCTTTCCCTTGGCAGATAGATTCCCAAATATTTTATATTATTGATGGTTATTTTAAATGGAATTTCTCTTTGTATCTCTTGCTGTTGGATTTTGTTAGTGATGTATAAAAATGCTGATGATTTATGTGGATTTATTTTGTATCCTGAAACTTTGCTAAAGGTGTGAATTATTACTAATAGCTTTTTTAGTAGAATCTCTGGCGTTCTCTAAGTATACCATCTGCAAAGAATGATAATTTGGTTTCCTTGTTACCTACTCTAATTCCTTTAATTTCTTTTTCATCTCTTATTGCTGAAGCTAGTATTTCTAATATAATATTAAATAGTAATGATGAAAGTGGGCAATCTTGTTTCACTCCTGATTTTATTGGGAATGGTTCTAATTTATCACCATTATATATGGGGCTTACTGATGGTTTTAACTAGATTTTATTGACTATTTTAAGGAAAAGCCCATTTATTCCTATATTCTCTAGTATTTCATAGGAATGGGTGCTGGCTTTTATCATATGCTTTTTCTGCATCTATTGAGATGATCATATGGCTTTTGTTAATTTGGTTATTGATTAGTCAATTATGCTAATAGTTTTCCTAATATTGAACTATATTGTTCCCTTACTCTTAAAGTCCATGAGCTTTCTCTGACTTCCAGGATCAAAGCTTTTGACTTCTCTGTTTGCATTTAAAGCCATTCTTAGTGTGATTACAGACTATTGTTCTAGACACATTATTTTTTATACATTCCACATTCTAATTGTTCTTCCCTATATACAACATTACATCTTCCATCTTCATCCCTTTACATGAGCTTTTCCTCATGATTTTTCAGTTTTTGATTCTTGAACTGTCTAGTTTTGCCCCAAATGCCTTTTTTATTTTTCCTGGTTGATTTCCCCACTTGCTAGTGTCCTCTCTCTGGAAATTATTTTGTCTATTTTTAAAATTTAATTTTTTGCCTACATCTCTCTCTCCTCCCATAGAACATAAACTTCTTAAAGATAGGAATGATTTCTTTTTTGTCTTTAGATAAGACTGTTCCATTAGGATAGCTCAAATTGTTCAAAGTATGAAAAGTGTTTGTCTCCCAGCAGCTATGTGAGATAGTATTATTTTGGCCCTCATTTAAAAAACTAGAAAACTGAGGCACAGGGCATCCTGCTGTGTACAGGGCTGAAACTATTGAATTCAATGCACTGAGATCAGGACTGCTGAACACTTGAGGCTAACTACTGATTGGACAATACTCTATGGGCATATGCTTGGAAAAATGGTCCTTTCCACTATCCGTACTGGCTCAATGATTGGTGTATAGAGGATTGTAGGAGGGACTAGGGGATGGAGTAAGATGAGCCAGGGACACAGGCTCTGTGGTAAATGAAGGAGAAGGTGCTTGCAGAGATTCTCTTCCATCTCCTTCACTTCTACCCCTAAAGACCAAGAATAAAGACGGACTCTTGCTTATCCTGACTATGCCTGATTCTGGGGTGTCTTGGGTGCTAGTGTGGTCGTTATACTGCTGTTTATCAATATCAGAGCCAGAACTGAACATAGGTCTACTGACTCTAAGTACAACCTGTTCTCTATTAGACCTTGTTACTCCTCAACTCAGAGTTTTTTGTAAAATCAACTCTTCTTCCTAAATAGCCAAACAAGCTGCTTATTAGGCCTCAGAAACAAATGGTGTCAACAGTCTGTCACACCCTTAAATGATAAAGTAGTCATTGGTCCACTTTATAGCCTTTTTGGAAACTTGGGCGATCTGAGGTTGAAGAAACAGGAGTCCTTTGATATTATAATTAGTTTAAAGTTTCAATGAGATTTCCTGATTAGAGGTAGGATGATGGAGAGCTTTAAAGTATTAAAAGACTTTTGGAAGAATTGACTGGACATCAGATTCTTCCAAGTAACATTGTATTTGTCCTAAACTACATACTAACTGAAGAATTTAGGGTGGTTCCTTGTTACACACAGAAACATACACACTTGCACAAAGTTTGTTTTTTTTTTCCAATATGATGTTAAAGCATCTAACAAACTCAACAAATGAATGACTTTCCTGTTTGACTATACTCAATGAGAGATTCCCCTTCCTAGGATTTTGGGATGTCAGTTTAAAAGGGATGATCCTAGTTACAAATCCACAGAAACAATCTTCCATTGTATTTTTTTGATGAAAACTTGGAAGCCAAATGGTCCATGCCTACCCTATTCTGTCACTATCAGATTGTATTAAATTCCCTCAAGTTTAACTAAGCATTAAACAATTAAACAATTAACTGGAAACATACTTTGATAATAAGTACTCCTTTACCCGAAGGTTAAAGAACATCTATCTCTCATTAGACAAACTGGACATAAATCAGAAATGGATTATTTGTATGCTCAGATGACCAAATGACATATGTGGTCAATTGTACAATATTTATCCCTTTTTATTTTTTCTTTCTTTATCCGTTTTACAACTTCAGACAGTTGGCATATGCACAACCTAGAAAAAAAAAAAGAAAATGTTTCCAAAAGTTCTATCAAGGATATGGTTATTATTGATATTGTCACATAAATTCATCATTGTCCAAACCTTCTGTGCCTATGACCTCAGGTATCTTACAGCATAGCTCAATATACACAGCTTCTCCAGAGAAAATATAATGCAGAGAAAATCATCAAGGGGACAGCAGACTTCACAATTTATCAGCCAAAAGTTTCACTTGGCTATTTTCTTTCTCTCCTTCCACAACAACTAGAATAGAAACAACAAGATGATGACACTAGTCCAAACTTCTGGCTCTCCAAAATTTGATCTATTGTCTGTAGGCAGCCTCAGAGTGTAACAGGTTCATTCTATCTTCAGGATTATCATTTACAGCTGTTGCTTGCTAATCATGGTTCAGCTGTCCTGGATTCCTTCCAGGGGTCCTCAAACTTTTTAAATAGGGGGCCAGTTCACTGTCCCTCAGACCGTTGAAGGGTCAGACTATAGTAAAAAAAAAAAACAAACTTTGTTTTGTGGGCCTTTAAATAAAGAAACTTCATAACCCTGAGTGAGGGGGATAATAATGTCCTCAGCTGCTGCATCTGGCCCGCGGGCCATAGTTTGAGGACCCCTGCATGTTAATCCTCTTTATATTAGATAGTATAATATTGACAATAACAATGATTCTAAATTATATAATATAATTAATGTGATTAATCATATTTATTATTATCATCATCATCAACTCACTTAATGCTTAGCACACCTATTTAAGTATCTTGAGTTGATTAATTTCATTATCCTCCCTTCCTTCCATCTTTTTCTGCATTCCTGCTCCTCCCTTTCCCCCCATATTACAAACATGTGAGTCAAGCAAAAGGCAGCTAAGTGGCATAGTGCTTAAAGTACCAGGTCTGGAGTCTAGAAGACTCATCTTCCTGAGTTCAAATCTAACCTTAGACCTTTACTAGCTGTGTGATGCTGGCCAAGTCATTTAATCCTCTTCCCCTTGCTTTTCTCAAAGAAAATGGCAAACCAATCCAGTATCTCCACCAAGAAAATTCCAACGGGATCACAAAGTGATGAACAACAACAACATACACATTGGTCATTTGCAAAAATAAGAATACCTTAGTTTGCAATGTGAGTTTTTCTCTTCTCTATTAGAAGATGAGTGACACATTCATTATTATTCCTTTGGAATCATGATTGGTCATTTCACTGAATGGGATTCTTAAGTTTTTCAAAGTTATTAAAACTTATTATTTAATATTGTTGGCTTTGTATAAATTGGTCTCCTAGGTTATACACTTCATTCTATATCAATTCATGCAAGTTTTCCTATGTTTCTCTGAAATAATGATCTTCATAATTTCTTACAATAATATCATATTCATGTATCATAACTTATTTATTCTCCAATTAATGGGTTTCATTTTTTCATATTTTCATATTTTTGCCTCTGCAAAAAGACCTATAAATATTTTTGTATCTCTTATTTTCTTTAGGATTAATCCCAACTGTATGTGTGTATTTTTCCCCTAACTGTATGTGTGTATTTTCTTTCTTTTTTTTTTTTTAATATAGCTTTTTATTTACAAGTTATATGCATGGGTAATTTTACAGCATTGACAATTGCCAAATCTTTTGTTCCAATTTTTCCCCTCCTTCCCCCACCTCCTCCCCCAGATGGCAGGTTGACCAATACATGTTAAATATGTTAAAGTATAAATTAAATACAATATATGTATACATGTCCAAACAGTTATTTTGCTGTACAAAAAGAATCAGACTTTGAAATAGTGTACTATTAGCTTGTGAAGGAAATAAAAAATGGAGGAGGACAAAAATATAGGGATTGGGAATTCTATGTAATGGTTCATAGTCATTTCCCAGAGTTCTTTCGCTAGGTGTAGCTGGTTCAATTCATTACTGCTCTATTGGAACTGATTTGGTTCATCTCATTGCTGAGGATGGCCAGGTCCATCAGAATTAATCTTCATATAGTATTGTTGTTGAAGTATATAATGATCTCCTGGTCCTGCTCATTTCACTCAGCATCAGTTTATGTAAGTCCCTCCAGGCCTTTCTGAAATCATACTGCTGGTCATTTCTTACAGAACAATAATATTCCATAATATTCATATACCACAATTTATTCAGCCATTATCCAATTGATGGGCATCCACTCAGTTTCCAGTTTCTGGCCACTACAAAGAGGGCTGCCACAAACATTCTTTCACTGTATGTGTGTATTTTCTATCCTTCTTTGACCAGTTCAGAAGGGGGTAAGATTTAAGCATCAGCCACTCCTCCTCATCCCTTCCGCATTGTTTCTACAGACCTCTCCTTGGAAGTCTCAATTAAAAGATAATTTTTCCTAACCTTTCTTTCCCCTTTTCCCTCTTCCTCAGTACATTCTTCTTATTCTTCCCTTTCATTTCTTTTAAAATCATTAATTCATAACTAAATTACTCTTGGGCTTTTTATATAATTAGACTCTATCTTCCCTAATAATGTCCTTAATATTAAGAGACACATGGATCAGGATGTAAGGAGTTTATCCTTATTTAGTCTCTTCTGATTGTTCATTTATGTGCATATTTTAATGTTTATTGTGTTTCCTACCTTTGCGCATCTAAGTTGGTATAAAACTCTGATCTTTTCATCAGGAATGTTTAGAAATATTTTATTTTATTAAAGAAACATTTTCCTCTCAGGATTATATTGATTTTTCTGGGTAAATATTTCTTGATTCTAAGTCTGTATCCTTTGCCTTTTAGAGTATTTTATTCCAAACTAATGTCTACTAAGGTATGTGTGGTCCTTACTATGCTTCTGTAGTACTTGGATACTACCTTTCTTGATTCTTGTAGTATGTTTGGGTGTGGTTTTTTTTTAGGGGGGGAGGGGTTGACCTAGAAATTATGAATTTCGAAGACAACTCTGAGATACCACTACACATCTCTCAGATTGGCTAAGATGACAGGAAAAGATAATGACAAGTGCTGGCAGGGATGTGGGAAAACTGGGACACTGATGCATTGTTGGTGGACTTGGGAATGGATCCAACCATTCTGGAGAGCAATTTGGAACTATACTCAAAAAGTTATCAAACTGTACATACCCTTTGATCCAGCAGTGTTACTACTGGGCTTATGTCCCAAGGAGATATTAAAGAAGGGAAAGGGGCCTGTATGTACAAAAATGTTTGTGGCAGCCCTTTTTGTAGTGGCTAGAAACTGGAAATTGAATGGGATGCCCACCAATTGGAAAATGGCTGAATAAATTGTGGTATATGAATATTATGGAATATTATCGTTCTGTAAGAAACGACCATAAAGGCCTGGAGAGACTTATGTGAACTGATGCTAAGTGAAATGAGCAGGACCAGGAGATCATTATACACTTCAACAACAATACTACTGATAGATCTGGCTCTCTTCAACAATGAGAGCATCCAAATCAGGTCCAATTGATCAGTAATGAACAGAACCAGCTACACCCAGCAAAAGAACACTGGGAAATTTGTATGGACCACAATATAACATTTCCACTTTTTCTGTTACTGTTTGCTTGCATTTTTGGTTTTTTCTTCCCAGGTTATCTGACCTTTCCTGTGCAACAAGGAATTGTATACATATGTATACATATATTGTATTTACCATATACTTTAACATATTCAACATGTATGAGACTACCTGCCATCTAGGGGAGTGGGTGGGGGGAAGGAGGAGAAAAGTTGGAACAGAAGTTTTTGCAAGGGTCAGTGTTGAAAAATTGCCCATGCATATGTTTTGTATATAAAAAGCTATAATAAAAAAGAAAAAAAATCATGAATTTTGTCTATAATGTTACAAGTAGTTTTCAAGTGGGAATTTAGAGGATGATCAGTATATTCTCTCTTTTTTCCCATTTTTTCCCTGATTCTAGGACAATTTTCTCTTTATGATTTCTTGAAATATAATGTTGAATAGTATTTCCACTCTTTTTTGTTGTTGTCTGCTTGTATATTGTTTTTCTTTCTCATTTTTTTCTTTTTTGATCTGATTTTTCTTGTGCAGTATGATAATTATGGAAATATGTATAGAAGAATTGCACATGTTCAACACATATTGCATTGTGGGGGAAGGGCAGGAAAATTTGGAACACAAGGTTTTGCAAGGGTCAATGTTGAAAAGTTATCCATGCATATGTTTTAAAAATAAAAAGCTTTAATAAAAAAGAAAGTTAATAGATTTTTAGTCATCCAAAAAAGAGAAATATGATGTTGAGGCCCCTTTTTTGGTCAATACTTTTAGGTAGTACAATAACCCTTAAATTTTCTTTCCTTAATTCATTTTCCAGGTCAGTTATTTTTGCTATGACATAACCTAAATTTTCTTCTTTATTTTAGGCTTTTAACTTTGTTTTAATAGTTCTTGTTGTTTCATGAATCATTGACTTCTATTTGGTCCATTCTAATTTTGAAGAAATGTGTTGCTTGGGCAAGATTTTGTAGCTTTTTGGTTAAGCTGTTAACCCCTTTTCAAATTGTTTTTTTTTTCCCTCATAGTTCTCATTTTTTAAAACTTTTTTTCTAGAAATCTCATTTCATTTATAAAAACATTTTAAAACAAATCTTGTTTTACCTTATCCAGGAATTCTAGTCAAATTTATGCCCATCATATCTAATTTTGAGGTTTTGCTTATAATTGTTTTGTAAACATTATGTTCCTTAGATTTTTGTTGCACATCCCTAACCCCTTTTTATAATGGGATTCATTTTTTCTTCGTTTGTTTATTCTTTCAGCCTATTTTTTGACTTCAGACTTTATACTGGAACCAAGAATAAATCTCTATTCTTCTGGAATAAATGTTTGGGCTGATCTAACTGCTGCTTTCTTGGTAGATTATTTTATTTCAGTATCTCAGTGACAACTCAGGCAGGGAAGCTTTAATCTTTAAATACTCCCAAAGTGGTCTGATCCATAACAGGTCTTATCAGCTCCCCTCCTTGTCTGAGCTCTGCAAGTTCCTGGCCAGAATTAGGGTTTGAGCAATAGACCTGTTGACTTTGGAGTTTCAGTAAGCTGACACTCTCAGCCAGCTGGATAGCTCTTTTGGTTCAGAACTCTAGGCTAGCCTTGAGCTTAGAATTCTTATCCTGATTATTTCTTTGCAAGTTTCAGAATTGGCTGAAGCCTAGAACTAAGATCCTGCACTGTTCCGAAGATCTAAGACACATAATTGCTTGTTTCTAAACTTTCTTCTTATTACACAGTCCAGAGACTGTGGCTGCTTCCCATCCTGGATCACCTTATTACCTCACTTGCCCCTCGGTTTGCTCCCTCAGTCTGGTTTAGATCTATGATATTGAAGTGGATTTATTCTTTAGTTATTCCAGTCATTAACTCAACAGGAATTTTCTTGGCAAAGATACTGAAGCAGTTTGTCATTTTCCTCTTCAACTCATTTTATAGGTGAGGAAACTGAGGCAAACAGGGTTAAGTGACTTGTCCAGGATCAAACAGTTAGTAAGTATTTGAAGCCAGATTTGAACTTAGGAAAGTGTACCTTCCTACCTCCACACCAGATATTTAACCTACTGCTCCACCTAGCCTAGCTGCCCATTGAACTAGATAGTAAATGACAAAATTGCCAGTTGGAACCTCTTCCCACACCCAGCAAAAGGTTGCCCTGCATGGTTCCCTATGACTAATTAAGGTCCATAATTTTGGTCATCTTTCAACCCCTGAGCTCCTTGCTAAATTCTTTCACACTTAACTTTGTGTGTGTCTTTTGACAATATCCATAAAACATTGTTGAGCTTTAATGGCTAGTGGGTAAGAAATGTCCTATCTCTTATTATAAATCATATGACTCATAACTCTTTCTGAATAAAAATCAAATTGCATGGTTCTGTGCCTGTCATCTACAATATTGTATAGTGGTTGCAGTTGTATACAGAACCTCAAGGTCAAGAAAACCTTGGTTCAAGTGTCACTTCTGACACAGTGGCCTTGTCTCCTGGACAGGTCACAACTTCTCAGGGCTCTAAGCAACCCTTTAAGGCTAATTTACTGAGAAAATGCCAACGTATACTATAGGAAGTTGCCTCAATAATTCCCTAACCATGAAATTATGAGTCCAGTACTTATCCTCATCACCTGAATACTGTCGTTTGTCAATAAAAAAAAAAAAAGCACCACAAAAGCTTTAGTAGAAACAAATTTTTTTGAATAAATAAGTTTTAAATAAACTGGCATATGTATTTTTAAAGAAAAAATTATCTTAAAAATATTTTTCAATTGTTTTTGCCAAAACTGTCACAATGAATAAGCAAGGAGCAATCAATCACTTTGTAGCACTATTCTGGTCTTCTACAAGGTTAATTAATATTGAAGCATTTGTTGTATTAGGAATGTTGGCAATATTTCTTTATTGAAGTAGTTTTCTTTTTCCTTCAGAGAAAACCAACAGGATTCAAATTTCTTGACCTCCAACAATGTCAGCTTGTTAGTACAAAATCAGATTTAGCTTAGAAAGAGGGATGGCAAGCATCTACATTTTCTTATTAATTTCAACAGTAAGATATTTTTATATTATTTACCTTTATCTCTTGGTCAGATGGAGAAAAAAAAAAGGAAATATATAATGTTTCATTATATATGTATTTACCTTTCATTAAATATTTCTTTTTATATGTGTGCCTTTTGGATTTGCTCCCCATATGCTGGTTCTCGTTCTCTCTCTCTCTCTCTCTCTCTCTCTCTCTCTCTCTCTCTCTCTCTCTCTTTCTCTCTTTGTGTGTGTGTGTGTGTGTGTGTGTGTGTGTGTGTGTGTGTAGGAGAGAATAAAAAGAAGGTAAAATATCAAATAAGTGACATCAAGAATTACTGACAAATCTCTTATATTCAATGTGATTTTCTTTTACACCAATATTTGTTCAACTTACAATTATTATTGTTTTGTTGGCCCTTTTCTTGAAGAGACTCCGACATCAGGGAGGTATTGACATGACATACCAGTGAATTGGATTTAGGTGAGGGTGGGCTGGGCAAAGTCACCTGCCTCACTTTCCCCTTCAGAGCCAGCTGGGTCCAATGGCCAAATAGAGATTAAGAAGACTGGAGATGGCCCTGGGTACCGGCCTTTTTAAGATAGTTTTCAATATGTCTCAGATTGACTGAGGCTACACCCATTCAGTGATTAAGGCTACTAGATCAGTAGGAAGTAGAAAAGATACGCATCTTAATATCTACTTTAGGACTTGAAATCATACATTACAAATTCCAGCCAATTAATAATTTCAAATTGTGTATGTGGCATAGCACTTTTTTCTACTCAACTCCAAGATCCCAATTTTGATTCCCACCTGTCTTTGTGCCCCAGTTAATCATCTCCTCTTGAAAATGAGGCAGTCTAAAACTTAGAGCAAGGATAAGGAATCTTTGGTACTTGAGGGATACTCAAGATATTAGTGACATTTTACTATTCACAAATTTCTAATTTAAAATCTAAAATCTAAAATTTAAAAATCTAAATTTTTTTCTTTTTCTTTTCCAGTTCTTGGGCTCTGGGTACAAGTGTGCTTGTACCCAGACTTTTGCACTTTTTCAACCAAACACAATAACTCATATAAGAAAATGAATGTTCAATTCCCCTTTAATTTCTGTGAGATCATTCAGGCTATGTTATTGGAAAGGCCTTAAACATAAAGAACTGTTACCTAAGTTGCCTGGTATTTCTACAATAATCATAGAGTTGAAATTTATATATATATATATATGATTTAACATTTACCAATTAGACATTTTCTTATAACAATCCAATGAGACAGGTAATTAGGATACTGTTATCATTAACTTCATTATAAAGGGAGTCCCAAAATTCTTAGTACAGTTTTAAACTCTCATAGCTTTAATTACCCTAAGACTTTTGTAGTTTTTTGCACTAAGATATTTGGACATTCTGTACAGTTAAGGAAATGAAGATTCTGAGAGTATGAGTGACTTATATGGCCAAAAATGGGATGCAAACCAAGTCTCCGTTTGGTCTTAAGTTTAGAGATCTTTTTCCAACTTTGAATGAAGCTTCTGAGCCCTGGGTGAGGTTAACATTATCAATCAATAGACATTTATTAGACACCATGTGCTAGGCACTCTGCTAAGGTCTGGAGATACAAAAGAGAGATATCTCTCCTAACCACATATATGCTTTAGGACCAGAGCAGCTCAAAATCATCCGGACAAAATGAGAGTCCCTTCTTCAGCTCCTCTAAAGCTTCCCTCCACCTCCCCCAGCCTCCATCTCTCTAATTAAAAGTTTATTCTCTAATTACAGGCTGGGTCTTGGTGCTTGGTAACAGAAGTTACTAAACAGGATTGATGGGAATTTTTAGTTGGAAAATGACTGGATCCAGTCCACAAACATAACCCCATGCTCAGGGTGACCAGTCATTCTTCAGTGCTTGATGGCAAACTACTCCCAGGGCCAGAGCCAAGTGACCAGGGTCCTGGGACTTGATGTGAACAAAGTGATGGGTTTGAGCTCCCAGGCTGGTGGGATTTGTTGCCCTGAGAACTTCAGAAGTGTGAGTGCAACATGCCTCTGTTTTATAATAATAATAGGAAAAAAATGTAGGCCACAGTGCTCTAAATCAAGCATGCATCGCTCCTTTGAAGTCACTGCCAGGAAGCTAGCTCCAAAGGCCATTTAAAACAATCCTATCCCAAAGGGAGTGACACAGATACTTGAAAGATGAGCCTCTTCCCTTTGTCGAAGGCTGTGCCAGCCAGTGCCAAGCACACTGAGAACTCATATCCTCCCAACAACAACAAAAGGCTTGGGACGAGCTTAGAAATTTAAAGGGCAAGCCCTGGTAGAAACGGGCAGGGGGAGGCCTTTTACAAAACCTCCCCCTCAAAAAGCTTTTGCCATCCAATAGGAAAAGTAGCTCCTGTTGCATCTGCTGCTCAGAAGAGGTGAGCTGGCATTATTTAACCTGCCCAGCAACTCAAATTTGATACTCCACTAATTATATCCTTCAATCACTCTCCGAGCACCCACCCTACAATTACATTCGGCTGCTCTTTTACACGGACTGAGGGATCATCTCCAATCCCACCACCTTTGTTCCCATCCCCAGTGAAAATTTCCCCAAGTGAAGGGTTCTAAGTCCCTGTCTGTGAGCATGTCTGTCCTTGTTGCAATCAAGGGTAAGATTCCGCAGGCTTCTGACCTCCTTTTTGTCTCAATCAGCACCTTTAGGGCTCCAATTACCCACATCCAAGCGAGCTGCAGAACACTGAGTGGTAAAAAGCAACTTCTAACCTCAAACCGTAGTTCAGTCCAGCTCTTTGGTAGTATTGTTTGTACCACCAGACAATGGATCCCTAGATCGTCTGACTTTACATTCCTTTTTGTCCCTTCCCCTTCTACAGGCATTAATCTACCTGCTCCTGACTTCTTTCTTACCTATGTAAGCCTGTTTATTTGTCAGACTCTGCTATTCAATGGGGTTCTTGAACCTTTCATGGGAGCTGGGAGACTATTGTGTATGGGGAAGAGCCAACAGGCTACTTTCAGCAGAATGAAAAATATGTATTGGGTAATAATATGAATAAAACTTGGAAGATAGATGGGAGTCAGAAAGCAGATGATTTTCTTTTTATTATTATTATTATAGCTTTTTATTTACAAGACATATGTATGGGTAACTTTTCAGCACTGACCCTTGCAAAAAGCAGATGGTTTTCTCTTAGAGTCATTCCTCCTACCTCCTTCCAACACCTGTTTGGACTCAGAAGTTCAAATCTGATGTTAGACACCAGCTAAGTGATCCTAGATGAGTCATTTAAACTCTATCTGCCTCAGTTTCCTCAAGTATAAAATGAGAAAAATCATAGCACCTACTTCCCAGGGCTATCATCAGTCAAATGAGATAATAACTCTAAGGCACTTAGCATAGTTCCTGGCAAATATTTGGGACTAGGTAAATGTTAGCTATCATTATTATTATTTTGCTGAGGCAATGACTTGCCCAGGGTTATACAGCCAGGAAGTATTAAATGTCTGAGGTCAAATTTGAACTCAGGTCCTCCTGACTTCAGGGCTGGTGTTCTATCCACTTAGCCAACTAGCTGCCACAACTATTATTATTAAAAACCAAGGTTTTAATTGTCCCAGGTCTTTTTGGAAGGTAAAAATTCTGAAATTTCCAATCATTAAATCAGGAAAGATAATCCTGAATTGGTATTGTTTCCCAAAAGAAGTCTTCCTGTTTCTCTGAACCTTGCCTAGAATGGGTAATTCCTTTCCAGAAGCAGAGTCATAATTTTGGAACATATTCAGAGAGATTTCTAGCTAACTGTTGTTCATCGTCTCAAATTTGTCTTTTCATCTGTCATTCCTAATCAAGAAGGGCAGAGTCGCTTTCAGAAGCATCACCTCTGACTCAAGGTTAGAAAGTTCTTGTGGTTCTCTGCTTAATTCCTATTTGCCAAGCTATACCCAGTAGTTTTAGAGACTACTTTCCCAACAAACTGCCAAGAGTTCTCAGGATCAAGTATTCCCTACTTTTCAACTTCAAAAATCTTTTTTTTTCTTCCTTGAAAATGAGTGGGATGGAACAAAAGCACAGAAATGAAATTAACATCCCAGGGGATAAGGTCATTTGTCTTTACCCTCACCAATTCCATTTTTGGCCGGAAAAACTTTCGCAGACTTTGAGCAATAGATAAATTTTATCTTAAAGGTTTTTTAAATTTTTAAAAATTTTAAAGTATTTTTAAGTGAGGGGTAACAAAGTCAGATTTATGTTTTAAGAATATGAATTCATCTACTATATTGAGGATAGATTATAGATGTAAGAAACTGCAGTTAGGAAAACCATTTACCTAGAACTCATGAGGTCCCAACCTAGAATAGAGACTATGTTGTTATACAATATGTTACAGATGCTAGAAATTGGGCATATGGTTTATAAGAATTATATTGATATGAGATTTAAAGGAAAGGGAAAAGTCAAGGTTTATGTAAAGGTTCCAAACCCAGGTAGCTGGAAGGATGCTATCAATAGAATTGAGGAAGTTTGGAAAGGGATGGCTTTATTTTTAAAATATAATGAGTACCATTTTGAAATGTTGAGTTTTAAGTTCAGTATGGGAATCTAGTTGAAAATGCCTGGCCAGTAGGTTGCACTGGAGTTCAAGAGAGAAAATAGAGTTGTTATATAGATTTGAAAGATATCCACATAGAGATTCCAATTAAGCTCAAAGGAAACATGAAATTATCAAAGCAAAGAGTGAAAAGAGGTCCCAGAACTGAGTTTTTAGGAACTGTTAGTCACAGAAAATGGAAAGAGGAGAAAAATATAGCAAAGAAATCTCTAAAAGAGCACCAAGGTAGAGAGTACTGCACTGAAAAAAAGGAGGGGTTATTTAATAAAGTCAAAAGTTGGAGAGATATTAAGGAGAATGGAGACTGAGAAAAGGTCAATGAATCTAGGCATATTGGGTATCACTAAAAGAAATATCTTACACTAAATTCTGTTTTTGCATAAGCATTCATTCACTCATTCATTCAAATAACAAAAATTCATTAGTAGTCAACTACATTGTGCTAGGTTCTGGGATTTTCTAGTTTCAGGACCAGGGAAAATACATATGTCAGAATACATTCTTCCTTACACAGTTTTGACTTGGGTAAAATTGTGAAATTAATGGTATTTTGTCTTAATCCTCAGTTTCTCCTATCTCCTCTTTTTTCTTTTACTCCATGAGGTCCCTTTAGGTACCCTTAGGTGTCTTTATGCTTTCTTCCATGAGGGATCTAGGTGGTGTGAATTATAGAGTACTGGGTCTGAAGTCAGGAAGGCTTGAGTTCAAATCTAGTCTCAGACATATACTAGCTGCATAATCCTGGGCAAATCATTTAACCTTTGTTTGCCTCAATTTCCTCAAATGTAAAATGTGGATAATAGAATAATTATCTTTTAGGATTGTCATGAGAATCAAATGAGAAAATATTTGTAGAGCTCTTAGTCCGGGACCAAGAACACAATATGCACTTATTAAATGCTTTTTTGCTTCTCTTTTGTTCACCCCAATCAATGTCTAATCTCAAGGAAGAATATATGATCAGTAATTTTTACATTACTATGAATGGAATCCATGTAATATCTCTCCCAGATAAATCGGCAGAATCACATTAGCTGAAGACTGAGAGGAATTAATTCCCAACCTATAACTGGTTGGGAATCCTTTATATTTCCAAATAAGTGTTCTCACAAATTTCACTTGAAGACCTCCAAGTGAGAGCCTATAATATCTTAAAATAATCAATTATAATTTTGGACAGTTCTTTTTTTGATAATTTTTTTTAAATTTTCAAAATACATGCAAAGATACTTTTCAACATTCACCCTTGCAAAACTTTGTGTTCCAAATTTTTCTCCCTCTCTTCCCCTCAACCCCCTCCCCCCTCCTCTAAATAGCAAGTAATCCAATTTAGGTTAAACATGTACAATCCTTCTATACATATATCCACATTTATCATGCTGCAAAAGAAAAATCAGGTCAAAAAGGAAAAAAAAATGAGGGAAAAAAAGGCAAGAAAACAATAAAAGATGAAAATACTATTTAGTGATCCATATTTAGTCCCCATAATCTTCTTTTTGGATGCAGGGACTCTTCCAATTGGAATTGACCTGAATCATCTCCTTATTGAAAAGACCCAAGTCCATCACAGTTGATCATCACATAAACTTGTTATTGCTATTTAGTATATTGCTATGCTACAATGTTCTCTTGGTTCTACTCATTTCATTTAGCATCTACTCACTTCATGTAAGTCTCTTCAGGCCTTTCTGAAATCATCCTGCATATCATTTCTTATGGAACAATAATATTCCCTTACATTCATATACCAAAACTTATTCAGCCATTCCCCAACTAATGGGCATCTATTCAGTTTCCATTTCTTTGCTACTACGAAAAGGGCAACTACAAATATTTTTGCACATGCGGGTCCTTTTCCTTTTTTTATGATCTCTTTGGGATACAGGCCCAGTAAAGATACTGCTGGATCAAAGGATATGCACAGTTTGAGAGGCCTTTGGGAACAGCAATTTTGGACAGTTTTAATGGTATCACATGGATATAAAACTCAAGCCATTAAAGCTTTTATGAACTTGATCTTATTAATTTAATAACAATAAATATTTATAAATTGTCTTAAGATTTACAGAAAGCTTTATATATATATATATATATATATATATATGTATATCTATATGTATATACAACATTTCTTTCAGATGTGTACCAAAGGCATCACAGTTCCCTCTTTTATAGTTGGATAAACTGAAATACAGAGAAGACAAATGGCCTTCCCATGATTATACATCTTGGAAGTAACATGGGGATTCTTAGTTCTTTCTCCCTTGACTTTATAGTTTAATAAATTGCTATAAGATTTATGATTTTAATATTCTTAAAATTTTATGATTTATTTTTATACCTAGAGAAATTGTACCCAAAAGTTTTATCTGATGATGCTCTGGTTATTTCTCATCTACATATTAGAATCTATGTTTGTAGTATATGATTTGATATCCATGAATTTATGAAGGAAAGAAGATTTCTTGTATATAATCATGACATACATAGAAGATAACAGAAATTTTCTAAATCTTTATAGCTAGTAATGACATATAGCTAGTTTATAGTTAGTTGCACATTTCTACTATTTGTAATGACATGTTACATATTTTCTATAATTACCTTCCATTAATATTCATTAATTAATAATAAAACCTTTCTGTAATTTCTAGTGGTCATGACTGGTCTTATATAACTCTTAGAACCCCTTCTATTTCTCTAAACATGTCTAAAGGATTGTACCATTTGTTCTTCACTTTTTATGGCCACATTATAGATTGAGTTGGTGAAGATGTCACTCATGGAGGCCCTTCTGATTCTTTAATTGTAGTTCAATTGTTTCATAGACTCCAGTACTAAAGTTAGTCAGTCTGTATATATAATTGAATCCTTGGGTCATCTCAGGTTGGAAAGTTAGTCTCAAGCTGTGTTTGGCAATTTGACTAAAGCTCTAATAACAATTGTGTACCAAGATGGTTAAATGGAAAAAATGTTAGACTGAGATCATGTGAACCTGGCTGTGGGTTCTTTCTACCTATGTAATCATTGAAGTGTCTCTTAATATTTCTGATCTTTGTCTTCCTACTTTATAAAAGGAAGATGATAATACTGTAGCACCTACCTTCCAGGGTTATTGTGAGGATCAGAGAAGTACAAAGTTCCAGACTTAGAAAGACCCTCAGTGACCATCTAATTCAACCCATATAGAAGAGAATGATTAGTGAAAAGTAAATACTTGGCACCACTTCTTTGATGGATCAAATGAGGGGATAAAGAGAGAGAGACATACAGACAGATAGACAAAGACAGAGAGAGACAGACAGATAGAGACAGAGAAAGAGAGACACAGACAGAGACAGAGACAAAGAGAAATAGAGAGACAGAGATAAATATATATAGATAGATAACAATAGAGATAGATACACACACACACACACATATATACACACATACCTAATATATTTATAATATGTCGCGTGTTATAACATTTATCTATCTATAACCTTATAAATCTTAAAATATTAAAAGATAAAAGTCAACTTTTTTTTTTTGTTTTTTTTTTTTCACTGAGGTAACTTGCTCACTTAACAAAGGGTTAAGTGTCTGAGGCTAGATTTGAACTCCGGTCCCTCCTGACTTCAGGGTTGGTGTTCTATCCATTGCACACAATTTCCAAATGGGTCACACAAAAAATTTGGACACTATTCAAATGACTGAATAGCAACAACAAAATTCTTTAATTCAAATTCTGCTACCAGAGGATCAGTGGCTATATATCAGTGCCTTCTCCTATGTTCATTCTCCAGTTTGTCAGTGCCCTAGTTCAAAGAATTGCACTCAGAAATAGTAATAACAACAGTAGTTTGCATTTATATAGCTCTAGCAGGGATTATGCTAAGTGCTTTACAAAGTGTTTTCTCATTTGATCCTAACAACAATCTTGCAATAGGTGCTGTTATTTCCACTGTACAGGTGATAATCCTGAGATAGACAGAGGGTCAGCCCACAGTGAGTCTGAGATCAGACTTGAATTCAGGTCCTACTCATTCTGGGTCTAGGGTTCTATCCACTGTGCCCCCTCTGAAGAGCACAGGACCTCTTAATCTTTTGTAACACTGACCTGTGAATTACTCCCCATCCAAAATATTTTCATCTCGTGCCACCCCCCATCTTTGGAATCGACTCCACCCTCACCTCTTCTTAGAAACCTTAACTTCTTTCAAAGCACCACTTGGAAATCATTTATAATTTGAAGCCTTTCCCAATTCCATTGGTTGTTAATGGTATCTTCCTTTTAAAATTAGTTTGTGTATCCTTCGTATTTAATTAAAGCTTCCTCCTTATATTTAAATGTAAGCTCTCAGAGGACAAGGATGGCTTCATTTTTGCCCCTGTATCTTCAGATCTTTGCACAATATGTAGCTCAGAGTGGGTTCTTGACAAGTATGTTTATGGAATTGCCCTAGAATGAAAGTATTTGTGCCCTAATAAAAGATGTTTCTATCATCCACAGAGATATTGTGTGTGTATGTGCCCATGCAGAATGGACTTTCCAATGTCTTTTGAAAATCAGACTGTATAGAAAATCACACTTGTATAGAAAAATCTATCCTTGCCAAAAATGTTCATTTACTTAGGATGGTAATATCCTGGTTAGGATGGGAATCTTTCCTATTTACCCATGCTCAGTGTTCACATATGTAATGGGCACATCACATTGCCTTTTACTAATAATTCTCAAAGTATGACTTGGGACCTTCAACACCTTTTTAGTAGAATATATGAAGTCAAAAAATTTTAGAGTAATACTAAGAATTTTGATTTCTAATATAGAAAAATATTGGTAGATACAACCTACATAAACAAAAGTTTTTAGAGGATCCTATATAATTTGCATAATGTAAAGGAATCTTACTATTATAAAGTTTGAGAACTGATATACTGGACAATGAAAAACTCCCTACTTTTTAGATAAACTTCTAAAATCCCAGTTTCTTTTTGTAAGGGAACCATAGAAATGGAGCCAAACACCATAGAAACCAAGTAGCACAGATCATAAAAACAAAACTCTCTGACGTGCCTGAGGCTATGGGCTTTTTCCTAATCATCTTGTATTACTAATCCAAGACCTCCCAAAGCCCACATCAGAGCCTCACCTCAATGGTCTCCTTTAGGGTCCAGTTTCCCAATTTTTAAGGAATGGGTTTGACTGTTTGACACAATCCATTGACAATTTGACTAATACTCTAATGACAATTATGTACCAAGGCAGACTGGAGAAATGGGGAAAAAATGCTAGACTGAGATCATGTGAAACTTGGCTTTGGGCACTTTTTAGTGATATGATCATGGATATGTCTTTTAATGTTTCTGATCTTTGCCTTCCTACTCTATAAAATGAATAATGAACCCTTCCAGGATTATTGTGAGGATTAGAGAAGTACAGTGTCAGACTTTAAAAAATTTTCAGGGATCTAGTTCAACCCATACAGGAAAGAATGCCCAGTGTAAAATTCCTGAAAAGTAAATATCTGGAACTTCTATGATGAATCAAATGAGAAGAAAAAGAGAGACAGAGACGGAGAGAGAGAGAGAGAGAGAGAGAGAGAGAGAGAGAGAGAGAGAGAGAGAGAAAGTTCTAAATTTCCAGGAATAATCATCTCCTTTAGCCCACGTTGTTCTCTTAGAAGGCAAGCAATAACAACGGCAATACTGGAAACAGAAGATAGAATGGAAGCTCCAACACCAAACAACCAAAGTGCCTGACACATCCTAGAACATTAATAATGCTCCTTGACTGATTGATAATCCTCACAGCAGCCACAGATGTTTACACAGTACTTTACATCCCATTATCTGATTTTAAACATCTCCCAATGGGAGTTCTCTATTGTTCTGGACACTGGCAGGTCATGCTATAGACTTTTATATTTCTCTCTTTCTCACTCCAGCTGCCATCCTATCAGTCTTCCTCTTCCCCCAGTTAAACCCTTGAGTCCCAAGTTTCTCTCAGAATAAAAAAGGGGGAATTTTAATTTTCCATTTCTTCAAGCTCTAAACATAAAAACCTGACCCATTTTTATTTTTCTCAGAAGTGAAAGTTAAGCACTCATCAAGTTTTGTTATTTACATTATGTAACTAAGTTAGGTCCATATAAGACTATTGGATTAATGCTTATGAATAACTAATTAAATAATTTCAATCAATGCAAGTCAATATCCAGTTTAATTGATTTTTTTTAAAACTGAGCTAACTGAAACTCATTGTTTTGCTATCATATGGATAAACACAGTCATAGAATAGTGAGGGTAAAAAAGAAAGTATAGATATAGATGTAAATCTATAGATATTTATTTGTTTGTTTCCCTTAGTTTATCCAATAAGGACCCTAGGAAAATAATTTTTGAGCCTTTCTCCCCTAATTAAATATGTAAGAGTGTGTGTGTGTGTGTGTGTGTGTGTGTGTGTGTGAGAGAGAGAGAGAGAGAGAAAGAGAGACAGAGACAGAGAGACAGAGAGACAGAGAGCAAAAGTCCCCTTATCAGGAATTTGCTAGAGCTGGTTCTTATGAGATATGGAGAGTTGATTATTAAATTTTCAGTGTGAGCATTAATACTTCATTAATTGGCAAATATTACAAATTGGGGGTTGATTTATTGTTCTGTTAATTATATGAAAGTGATTAAAAATGTTAATAATGTAGATTAAATTTTTAAATGTAATTAGAGAAATGGTGGTTAAATATTTACTAACATATCCCTAAGAATGTGTCTATATGCAAACACCTATTTATGTAAGATGTTAATTGGTCCATATGGTGATAGAAGTCATTTTCTTACTCTCTAGCCAGGTTCTACCTTTGGAAACTTTTTCTCTTAAGTTTTTGTTTAAAAGTATTTTTTTCTTCCTTTACATGTTTCCTAATTGATTTCTCATGAGTCATTGCCAAACATGTTTCCCTCTTGCTTTAGCATCTTCAAGCACAGGCAAATATCAGGAGAAAGAGAAAAATAAATTTGAGGTCAAGAAATCTAGTTTAGTTTGGAAACCATTGCTTTAAGTAGACCCAAGCCCAAGTTGGACAAAAAGTGTTTAAAGGATTAGAGACATCCTTCTCCTTTCTATTTATCTATCATATTCATATTTATTATCTTGTGATCATAGGCCATATAAAAATAATCCTCTAATACACGAATAATTCATCTAGTCCTTTTTCATACACTCAGATTGAGTGTTGGTGTTTGTGGATAAGAATGATGATATACTAGAGATTAGTTCAAGATATCTCAACCTCTCCTGTCTTATGGACCCCTTTGGCAGTCTAATGAATTCTAGGAGCTTCTTGGGGGAGTAAAAATTTTAAATACATGTTTAAATATAAACATCAAAATAGTAAAAGTTCTAAGCTCACATATATACTTAAATCTATCTCTTCTTCCCCTTCAGTTCTGTTTAAGAACTCCTGAATATATCCAAATCTCTGTGGTATTGTTAATTAGAGCTTGGGATATAACCCTGAAAAGGTCTGACCAAATGAGCAGAATAGTCTGATTGTTCTAATTATGCATTTCCCTGTAGATAACAAGAATATTGATTCTTCTCCCTATTAACAATGCATACAACATCATTATTGACTTGTAAACATGCAACATTCAGGTTGGCTTTGCCTACTCCTAAGTCCATGAAGGCTTGTATCACTGAAGAATAGTTTACTTGCCTTACTTCTGGAAGATGTCCAATAGGGTATTTCTGAAGCCTTGAAATTCTAACAAACAATTAAATGGATGTATTCTTGATGTGGGTGTATTTTTTGGAAGTCAGAAGCTAAGGAAGGAATTGAGCTGATACCCTCAGACTATTTTCCTCTCAACAGAGAGATAAACAATGCTTCAGGTTCTCACTCACCTGAGGGAGGTTTAAAAAAAAAAAAAAAAAAAAAGCAATCTTCAGATAGGCACATGCATGGACTTGAAATGGAAATTAGTGGTATCTCTCCATGGGCAGGCTTTGGCCCCTGAGAACTGATCTCTATAGATGTCTCAGAATGGCATATCCTGAGGGGAACGAGCTACACAGGGAAGCTTTCTGATTCTGATTGGTAACCAGACAAGTGTCTGCCAAAACATAAACCTCAGAAGCTCTGCTTGAACATGAGTTTGACTGAGTGAAAATACTTTGGACAGTGTTTCTGTTACCCGAGCTGACAAATGGTCTAGCTGGCTCTGTATCCCAGCAGAATGCTCCAGGGTATTCCTATTGCTGAAATGTACTGAGGCAGCTGTGAACTGTTCAATGGCATGAAGCCCTATTGTTTCTGAAAGGAAGACTGTGAGCATGGGAACCTGGAATTACAGTGCCCCCTTTATTTGAGGATAAAGTCAAAGGCCATACTAACCCTGATCAGAAACAACCCAATCACTGGTTCCTTTTTAGAAGAGGACTCCAGATTTGTTAATATGCTTAGGGCCACTAAAACGAATGAGAATCTTTTTTCTGAAAGTCACAATAAGGGTGGCTTATAAAATCTTCATTCAACACATCATCCTTGAAAGGCAATGACATGGTTGGTTGGCGTGAAGGGAAGAGGGAATGTTTTTTTAATAGACAAAAGCATGGGGATAGCCATAACTTCTATGTTTTTACCCAACAGAAGTTCAAAGGCACAAGAATCGAGGATAAGGCAAGATTGCCAGTGACCCTAATAAAAAGCAGAAATGTGACTGACTTATCTGCTCAAAAATTCTCAGTGGCTTCCTGTTACATATAAGAAATGTTATAAACTCTTGAATCTGGTATTTATTCAATCAATCCACACACATTTATTAAGTACTTATGTACTATGCACTGTGCTCAGCTTTGAGGATAGAAAGTCAAAAACATTTCTTATTCTCCAATAGCTCACATTTCTAATCTGGTTCCTATCTACCTTTCCAGACATTTCCTGTCATTCCTCTTTACACATTCCAAAATGGCTTGTTCTTTGCTTCCCAAACATGACATACCAACTCCTATATTTGGTATAATATATTACACGATAGTCATAATGACAATAGGAAATAAAATTGTACTTTTTTTGGTTTAAAAAATTTACATGATTTTAGTAAGAGAGATGGATTATGTCTACATGAGATTTATGAATCCCTCCACCAATGTCCCACTCCAATGCCTCATTGTTATATGAAAGTAACACTGAGTTCATATGCCACTGGAGCATAAGTTCAAGCACATCCTTCCAACTTTGGAGTAGAGTCCCAGTAATATAGACTACATGTCTGTCTTTCATGTCTGACAAGGCTTATCACTATGTTGGTTCCAGCACTGCAATTCCCCATGAGTGTCTATTAAGACTAAGAGGGAATTTGTTTTGAGCATGCTCCATTACTCAAACTAATCAGATAAATAATTCCTTGAAGTGTTGAAATAAGTATAACTGAACATTTGAAATGGGAGTTTTATTGTAGAGTAAAATAGAGAATGTTTAAATAGGAACAAATATGTCTTATTTTCCTTTAGTATCTAATATAACTGCTTAGAATTTTCTTGATGTCAGTTTTCAATAAAGATCTAGTCGTCTGTAATTGTGGAAGTCTTATTCCATTCATCAAGGACCAGTTCACATTCTCCATGATGCCTTCCTTAATTCCCTTCCCCCAAACTGGGCAGGATTTCCTTTCCAATCTCTGAAAACATTTTGCACCTTTCTTTTTGGTCTTGATTGTGTGTAGAAATATATAAATCAAACATTTACCAATAATAAATCATTATTTCGCAGCTCTCACATTCAGTTATGGGGTCATGACTCACAACTTAAGAAGCATTGTTCTAAGGGGTAAAAGTGAAGAGAATAGCATCTCAGGAATTGGGGACACAAAGCAAAGAGAAAGGAGAAAGTATGTCAAATTTGGGAAACAGGAGCAGAACAATTTGGAAGGAATTCCAAAAGGGAATAAAGGGAAGGAATATGAAATCCTTGGAAAAATAGGTGGGAGAAAGTAAGCTTCTTGAAGATAGAGATTTTTCTTTTTGTTGTTTTTTTATTGTTTTTTGAGCTTAATTCCTGGCACATAATAATGCTTGTTGATTGATTAAATGTTAGGCTAAGGAGTTTTTATCATTTTACAGATAACTGATAGCCAATGAAAAATTTTTGAGCAGAGAAGAAGCCTCTGTTCATATAGACAATGCTATTGGAGCACAAGTTCAAGCATATTCTTTTATTAGGATTATTGTTAAGCATTTTTTATCCCCAAACTTATTAAATTATATGATATTTAAGGGAAATACTGTGTCTTTTTTGTATCTCCTAAATGAATGTCACCTATTATTATTTATACTAGGAGATTGTTATTTTAATTGAACAAATAAATTTTTGAATGAGGCTTTCAATATAAATTCAACTTAAATGCTAACATGGCATACAATTGAGAAAAAAATGGAGGAGAGGAGGCTTTCTTGTTTCTTTCTCAATGATCAAGTTTTTCTATAGGCAATGGAAAAAGAACTGAATATGGATAAAATTACAGGGTAAAATATTGTCTCATATTTATTAGTTGTATGATTCAGAATTTCAGTTTTGTCATTTTTTAAAAAGGGGCTTGGATTAGATTTTGACAAGGTTTCTCATTCTGGATCTCTATATAACTGGAAAATTATTTGATTTGATTCAGATATAAACTAGTATATAAATATATAGATATAAACTAGTATATAAACCCCATGAGGAAAGATGTCTTTGTACCCCAATATCTAATATAAGTCCTTATATACAATGGTTATTTTAAAACTGTTACTAATAATGCTGACTTTTTTATCCACTGATTAGGCTATATAGGCAATTTTATCTTTTCAGTTATTTTGGAAATTAAGTGAAGTTACTTCTCAAGTGGCTACTTGGGGGTAGGAATATATTTAATTAAATGGTGACTAATGAGATTATTTGAGGAAGTAACTTATAGAGAATGATTCAAAGGAGAACTTTATCAGACAGGCCCATGTAGCAACAAGTTGGAATAAATGGAGTCTGGGTTTGTTCATGACAATACACTTGAACAAGCAAAGCATTTTGACTCACCAGGTTAACAATGACTACTTCAGACAAATATTGGTATTGATAGTCTCTCTCAATAACCTCTACTTTAGTCCAGTAATTTATTTTTAGGTTTTTTGTAGTACTGGTTTGAATCTAATTTTTGTAGTCTTAATGGAACAATTTCATTCCCTGTCCTCTTTTCCCCCCTCCAAAACAGCTTAATAATTTCATCTATAGTGTGAAACAAAAAATTAAGTTCTCATTCTCAAGGATGAATGATGACCAAATAACATCACTATAACTGATCAGTTGTCTGACTGAATTGAATAGTGTGGCCTAATCCATTTGGGGACTAGGAGGATCAAAAAGGTACATGGCTTAATTGACTTTCAAGATCCCTGAAGTAATATTTCCTTATGATAGTTGTAAGCTATGACTCCTCCCCTAAAAGTAGTAACAGCCAAAAGAAAAATAAAAGAAAAGAATAAGCCTTTGGCTGTTTCTAGGGCCTAAATTTCCAAAAGATAAGGTCTTTTAAACACATTGAGAACTTTGTTTTAAGAAAAATGAAAATTATATGGTATAATGCCTTAAAATATTTATGAAGAAATTTTCCCTTTATTCAAAATTTTTCCAAGAGATGGGAGAGGAGGTTTTATGGGGAAATTCAGAGAGTAACAGAAATTAAGGATTAAAGATAAACTGGGAGTGGAGATTAATGGAGAGATGCCTCACCTAGAATCAGAAGCACTGAATTCCCCTTCCACTCTTTTACCACTTACTATTGATGGGAATTTAAGTTACCTACCTTTAGCTTTAATTCCCTCATTTGTACAATGGATGTGGGAAGAGAATTCAATTCAATTCCACAAACATTTATTATGCATTTATTATGTAGAAGTCATCATGCTAGATCCCAGGAATAAAATAGTCATGACTAGGAAGGCATGGTAATTCTTTCATGCATGCCTGTAATTCTCTCCCTATTGATCTCCAAATCCTGACTTCCTTCAAGAACAAGATAAAATCCTCTATTATATGAAAAATCTTTCCTGATCTCCCTTAATGCTTATGTCTTCCTTCTGTTGATTGTTTTCAATTTATGCTGTATACATCTTGTTTGGACATAGCTCTTTGTATCTTTTTTCCCCCTTTCCCAGTTCTTTGAAAATAGGGATTCTTTCTTTGAGCCCCTAACAGCATAATTCCTAGCACATAGTAAGTGCTTTATAAATGCTTCTTGACTGTATAAGTCTCCATTTTCCAATCACTTGCAATCTGTAGAGTAAAATCAGATAATTTTGGGTGTTCCTTCCTATTCTGACATTATATAATTTTAATTACAAGAAATAGAAAATGTTTTCTCAAGATTTTAGGGCATGAGAATAGCGGAAGCCACTCAGTTCAAATATAGATTAAAAGAAATTGAGCTTCTGAGAAACCTTTCTTGATTTAGTCAGAATACCTAGAAGTTTTGTGGGCACTACCTTGGGAACAAAAACTAAGGCTGTCACATTTGGCTTCTGTATCAGGATAAGAGGTCGGTTACATGGATGGAGCCACATCTGGGCTGGGTAGATAAGACTTTTTTGATAATTGAGGAGGCTCACTGCCAGTTAAATGTTTCAAGGAAACAAGATTAGTAGGAATCTCCTACCAAAGAAAGGGTCATGGGCACCAGAGATTTTTTTTTTAATTCAGTGATAAAAGGATCTCCAAAGTGGGTGAAAACATGTGGGAACAATATTTATGTTAAAAAGCAAATTGTTGAAATGCTAAGATGGTGTCACTAAAATTCTAATCTAGTTACTCTAAGTTTTGGTTACCCAACTTATTATAGTATAGACCAAGAATCCCAAGGCCATGGAATAAAAGACCCAACTGACTCTATCAGAATGTAAGACTGGGTACTCAAAAGAAAATGATGTTTGAATGATCCTTGAAAACACTAAGCAATGAAAAGCTACAATAGCATTGTAGAAAAAGAAGTAATGAGACAATTGGATAAGCTCAAATTGAGTTTTTTCCTTTGGTCCAGATGTTATTCAAAATAATGAGTCCTCTTAATTGGTAAACTTGATTATTTTGATTTGTTGAGTGTAAAGGGTAATTTACCACCATTGCAAACTGAACTGAGCTTAGGAGGACTGATTACAATGCCAAAACAAAACAAAACAAAAACCAATGCATTATATAATGGTTAAAGTGCTCCCCAACACATGATACTTAATAAAAAAAACATACCTATCAAAAGAAAATATAACCGGATCCTGGCCAAGTCTTCGTGCTTCTGAGTCTGAATATCCTCATCTGTAAAAGGGAAATGACAATGTTCATGTTATAAATTTAATGGTTTATTTGTGATAAATTTGTTAAAATACTATTTAGACATGATTATCCCAGTATAGGAGCTGGGATATCCATATCTGGCTTATGTAGAAAAAAAGATCTCTTAGAGATAGAATCTACTGGTAATTGTGAAGGGTTTCCAATCAACTTCTCTCCTAGTATCTCCTCAGTACCTCCATTTAAGATGTATTCAAGTCAGTTAAACTCCTCTCTTGACTCCTACTTCTAATTTTCTGTACTTCTTAACAACCTTAACAACCTCCCCCCCCCAATTATTCTCCCTCCCACCTCTATATTTTGATTTCTTATTATGTGTTGACTTTTTTTTTAAAAAAAAGATTATAAGATCCTTGAGGAGAGGTACTATTTTTCTGCTTATATTTGTATTCCCAGTGATTAATACAATGATACACAGTAAGTGTTGGAAACAAAATTCTGAACCTCAAAAAGTCACAGTAAATGAACAACTTTAGGATGAGTGAAGCAGTTTAAACTTTTAATATGCCCTGCAGAAGTGGGAGTGAAACCTCTATATAAGTTCAGACACTGATACAGAAAGAAGAACAAGCTTTTCTATTCTGAAGTTAGCCCCACTTCTCCCTTCAGAGTTCTGGTTGGTCCAAGCCTTTCCCATTTATAGTCTTCCTCATTCACCCCATACATTTTGTTCCTAGACATGTTCTCCCTCCTTAGTTATACATCCCATGTTCAAAGATGTCAACCCACTCTCAGGGTGTGTTGGTTTATATATATGAAGTTCATTAAGCATACATAATTGATAAAAGTCTGTGTACTATCTTTGACTCTAGCCGATAAACAGCTTTCAGCTCAAATGCCCTTATCTGGGGTCAATTAGTTGATGCTGAGTGTTCTTTGAACTTACAAAATGATTCCTTTCAGATAGCTTAACAGTATATTTCACTCTTTCTCTTTTTCCTTTTATAAAATGTTTGTGAAAATATATCAACATTTCTTTTACAAGCACTTAATAAATACTTTATCTATCTATCTCAATGGAATGACCTTGCAGTTAAGAAAATAAATTCAGACTGGTAATAGTTCTTTATGAATTTTGAATAAAATTTGTAGCTCAAAAATGAACAAAACAGCAGAATTATATTGTTTAGAGATTGTACTATCTACCTAATTTGATTATTTAATTCTTTATAATTCTTAAGTAACTAATGTTATTCTAGGTGCTACTTAAGGACTCAGGGATGCTGGTTAAATGTCTGTCTTTCCCAATGACTGATGATAATTTTAAAAGCAATTTTTGATATCTTTTGTTTTTATATCATAGTCTTTTTTGAACATATTTCCACTTTACCTTGGAAGTGAAATGTCCTTATAAAAATGATAAATGACTAAAGCAAAAACAAAAAAAATTGGATAAAGTACTTAATTAAAACAATGGAAAAAAACTAATATAGTGACTAATTCAACATTGTACTTTTATAATCCCCTGATTTTCTGTCAAGAGGAGAGAAGGAGTTTCACTGACTGCTTCTTAGGAATAAAATGGACTATCATAATTATCCAGTGGTAATATTTTTCCATTTATAATGTAGTTCATATTTATATTTTTTGGTTCTGCTAATTTCATTCTGTATTAGATTATACAAATATCTATTTTTTCTGAACTCCTCATATAAATAAATGGCTGAGAAAAAAATTAATAAGTGCTTATGATATGACAATGGCTATATAAAGTACTGATTCAAATAAAAAAAAAGCCAAGAAGGAGTAGAATCATTTAGAAAGATAGATAGATAGACAGATAGAATAGAATTTGAGAAACAAAAGAAAAGCAACATCCCCTTTCCTATCTCCTTTCATCCCTAGTTTTTAGATAAGGAAACTGAGAAGCTAAGGGTCTCTATAAGAGACTTTTTTGGAATCATGACTTCCTTTGGCAGTCTGTTGAAACTTATTTTTGTATTTGTACTCCCAAGTGGTTAACATGTAATACTGTAGTAATCATCTAGTAATAAATGACTGATAAGTCAGATATGTCTATCTATCCCAAATGGAATGAACTAACAGTTTAAAAAATTAGTTCAAGATTTTGGTAATTAATAATTATTTATTGTAATTATTTATTATTCTATTAAGGATAATAAACAAAGGAAATGTTAATTAAGCTAGAGATTATTAAAAATAAAGATGTAATTTGTTTCACATGCAAGTTCAAAGACTTCCTGTCAGTCCATGGATCCCAGGTTAAGATATCATATCATATAATATTTATTCATATCTCTCTCTCTCTCTTTATATATATATATATATATATATATATATATATATATATTTATCACCAATGGAAAAAATTGAGTCCCCATCAGGTGAAGAATGATGTTAAAACTTTGGTATATAAATGTATTAATAAGCAGCAAAATACTCCCTTTAGTCCAACCAATTCTTCCCTGACATTAGGTATATAAGTATATAAAATAGTTATGCAAATCAAGCATTTACTGATAATAAATTATAATTTCACAAATCCCACATTCAATTATGAAAATCCATATGGGGTCACAATCAACAGTTTAACAAACTAAAATTTAGAGTAACTGGGACCTCTACATAAAGGCCCACAAAATCATACATAGTCTTTGACCTAAGAATACCACTGTTAGGTTCATGAACCCCAAAAGAAATTTTAAAAAAAGGAAAAACATCTGTATGTACAAAAATATTTATAGTAGCTCTTTATTGGTAGCAAAGAATTGAAAATTAGGGGGAAGACTTATCAATTGGACAATGGCTAAACAAATTGTAGAATATGATTGTAATGGAATATTGGTGGCTATAGCAAATGATGAGCCAAATGCTCTCAGAATAACCTAGACTTAAATGAACTGATGAAGAGCAATATAAATGAAAAGAATCAGGAGAAAAATGTATATGGTAACAGCAGTATTGTAAGATGATCAACTGTGAATGACACCAATATAATGATTCAAAACAATTCTAAAGGACTAATGATGAAAAATTCTACCCATCCCCAGAGATAGAACTGATGGAGTCTGAATACAGATCAAATCAAATGTTTTTAACTTCATATTTCTTGCGTTTTTAAATTTTTTTCTGTGTTTTCTTTTGCAACATGACTAATATAGAAATGTGTTTTGCATAACTACCCATGTATAACCTATACCAAATTGCTTGCTTCTCATTGGGAGGATGGGAGAGGAGGGAAAGAATTTGGAATGCATTTCTAAAACCGAATGTTGAAAATTGTTTTTACATGTAATTGGGGGGAAATCAACTGCTAAATTATGAAAGACAGAGAGAGACAGATACATAGAGAGACACACATAAAGAGAGACAGAGAGAATTGGTAATCATGAAGAAAAGAGTTCCAATCTAGTAGTGAGCTCAAAAACCACATCACAAGAACTTGAGAAATAAATGTGAAGAGATCAAGGCAATGCAAGAAGATGCTTCCCACCCCCCCACCCCCCCAATCTGTTACTAAGAAGAGAAACTGAAAAGAGCAATATTTAAAGATTGGTAGGGCTATTTAAGATGAAGTTATGGATTCTGATCTAGTGCTTATAAGGACCTTATAAATCCATTTCAAATTTTTGCTCCTTTAGGAAGGCTTTTGATATCTTTCATTTCTGTGAAAGCAGATGAAAAAAAAAATGAGTCTGCACAGGACGATTACAATTTTTGCCTCCTGTGTGTTCCTTAAGGCATAGACTAGAATAAAAAGACTTATGAACAGGAATTTATGATAACAACTCCTTATCAGTTGAACAATGTTATCAGTAGACCAGCTACAAAAATAATCAAATAAATAAATTGATCCATTCAAATAAAACATAGCTAAAAGAATGATGTCATTTTAAATTCAACATTTGCTAGATATAATCCACTTTAAGATAATTTGAAACTAAAAAATCTAGATTTATGAAAAGAAAAAATGACTTAGAGATTTAACTCCATACAGTAGGCATTTATGAATATCTCTCAAGTGTAAGAAAAACTAGTGTGATATAGTGAAATTCCAGCCAGGAGTCAGAAACACTTGTACTCATGACATCTCTGGAAAATATTGATCCCCCAGGTTCCCAACCTAAGTGACATTCTTGATTCTTCAATATCTCTCATCTTCTATATCCAATCTGTTGCCAAGGCCTGCTGAACTTACTTCTGCAGCATCCCTCAATTATACTCCTCTTACCTGACATTACATCTACACTGATGCAAGCCCTTATCATGTTACCCTGGACTACTGAATTGGCCTTCTTGTGGGTCTGCCTGCCTCAATTCTCTCCTCACTCCAATCTATCCTCCATACATCTGCCAAAGTGATTTTCCCAAAATGTAAGACTGACAAGGTCAACTCATATCCAGTAAACTCCAGTCACTCTCTATCACCTTCAGGATCAGATATAAAATTCTCCATTAAGCATTCAAAGAGCTTCATAACTTTGCCCCCTCTTCCTTTCCAGTTTTCTAAGATCTTACTCCCCCATGTACTCCTCCATCCAATGAAAATGACCTCCTTGTTGTTCCATAAATAAGATATTCTATCTCCAGGGTCCCAACATTTTTTCGGATTATCTCCCATACTGGAGAGAACTCTCTCCTTTTCTTCTCTTTCCTTTCCTTTTTCCTTTCCCTTTTCCTTTCCTTTTCCCTCTTCTCTCTTCTTCTCCTTTCCTTTCTTTTCCCTTTCCTTCTCTTTGCCTCCTCTCTCCTCCCTCCCTTCTTCTCTTCTCCTTTCCTCTCCTCTCTTCTCCTTTCTTTCCTTTTTCCTTTCACTTCCTTCATTCATTTGTTCATTCATTCCTTTCTACCTTCTTTCCTTCTTTTCTACCTTCATTTCTTTATTTCTTTCAGTCCTATGCTAATGACTTCCTATTATCTGGCATATGTCTTATTTATACATATTTGTTTACTCATTTTAATTAAAGCTTTTTATTTTTCAAAACATATGGTTGGACAATTCTTCAACATTAGTCCTTGTAAAACTCTGTATTCCAATTTCCCCCACACCCTCCCTTAGATAGCAAGTAGTCCAATGTATGTTAAACATGGTAAACATGTTAAATTCAATATACATATACATATTTATAAAATTATTGTGCCGCATAAGAAAAAAAAGAGAAGCAAAATAAAATGCAAGTAAACAACAAAAGGAGGGAAAATGCTATGTTGTGAATCATGCTCAGTTCCCACAGTCCTCTGTAGATGGCTCTCTTCATCACTGAACAATTGGAACTGGTTTGAATCATCTCATTGTTGGAGAGCCATGTCCATCAAATTGATAGTGGTATAAGTCTTGCTTGTTGCATCAGTACTCTCCAGGCCTTTCTGAAATCATCTTGCTGATTATAGCATTTCTAACAGTACAATAATATTCCATAGCATTCATATATTATAACTTATTCAGCCATTCTCCAACTGATGGGCATCCACTCAGTTTCCAGTTTCTTGCCACTACAAAAAGGGCTGCCGCAAACTTTTTTGCACATGTGAGTCCCTTTACTTTTTTAAAGACTCTTTGGGATATAAGCCCAATGAAAACACTGCTGAGTCAAAGGGTATGTACAGTTTGATACCCCTTTGGGCATAGTTCCAAATTGCTCTTCAGAATGGTTGGATCCATTCACAACTCCACCAGCAATGCATCAGTGTCCCAGTTTTCCCACATTTCCTCCAATATTCATCATTATCTTTTCCTGTCATCTTAGCAAATCTGACAGGTGTATAGTGGTGAGATTATTAAGTATTAACAAGCAAAGCTCTGTATACCTGGATTTTCTCATATTGAGAAATTCATAACTCAACAGGGATTTATTAAGTTCTTACTAAGTTCCAAGAATTGTGCTAAGTGTCCAGGATACAAATACAAACAAAAATAGTCCCTGATCTTAGGAAGTTTAAAAACATCACATAGAGAGAACTGAAAAGCTGGCAGGAAAGATCATGAATAGGGTTATTCTGGCAAAATTTGGAGAGTTAGAAGAGAGCTCAGAGAGATGCAGAGGATGACTAACCTGGGCCCTTCTTCAAAGTGGAAGCTCCAAAAGGAAGTCACCAATGGGAAAAGTGGGCCTCTGAGTTATAGAGATGTTCCAGGAAAAGAAGCCACAAGTGCTAAAGAAACTTTCAGAGTGAATAGGCAGCTGAAAAATCCAAAAGTCGGATTAGAATTAGAAGTGAGGAGAGGAAAGAATGATGGCTGGATAAGCAGGCAGGAAGGCCGGAGGGAATAAAGGAAAGAAAGGAAGGAAGGTAGAAAGAAGGTAGGAAGGAAGGAACAAACGAAAGAACAAATTAACTTAGAAAGTGAAAAAAAAAAGGAAAGGAGAGGAGAGGAAAGGAGATAAGAGGAGAGAAAAAGGGAAGGGGAGGGAAAGGAGGGGAGAGGAGAGTGGAGAAAGAAAGGGAGGGGAAGGAAAAGGAGCCAAAGAAATGGGAGGGAAATAAGGAAAGAAAGAAAGAAGATATTCTATATGTTTGAAGGAAGAAAGAAACTTGAGCAGTCAGGACTCTGACATTTCTTCTAGAGTGAAAAAAGGGGTTCTACTCTTATGCCCCATTACTTATTAGAAGTATTAGAATTATAAGCTAACTGAAGGGATGAAGGTCTCTTAGTTTTCCCTTCAGCCAAAAACAGCAATGGGCAGAGCAGAGGGGGACAGGCTGCAGTATTTTTTTTTAAAGAGCTTCTGTTTCAGGTTCTTATTTTAATCCTCCAGGTGGCATCAGGAATCAACTATTATGTACAAATCCTCTAATAAATGTCAGCTTCTCCCTTAAAGTACAAGCTCATGTATGTGCATACACACATGTATTTGTCATGATAATAGATGCCAAATGTACAAAAACAAGAAAAATCTTTGTCCCCTATGAGTTTATATTATGTGAAAGAAGTTGTCATTCTATTGGATGATTTGCACATAGGAGATTCACCATAAACATTTGTTGAGTGACTAGTTATTTTTTTTTAGTACATTTTGATTTACAAAAATGATTCATACATTAATCAATCAACAAATATTTGTAAAACACCTACTGTATGCCAAGTTCTGTTCTAAGAACAGGGGATATAAGTACAAAGAATTAAACAAATTTCTACTTACAAGGTAAGTACAAATAGAAATATATAAAAATAATTAAATATAAGATAAATTTGAGTGGTAGAGTTCTAGTAAATGGGTACATGCAAAAGATGGTTCTGGAACTGGGTCTTAAAGGAAGAGAAAGACTATGAAGCTGAAATAAAACAGAGAGTACATTCCGGATATGTAGAATTTCCAGTAAAAAATCATGGAGGTGGAAGATACAGTATCAAGTATAAAGAACCTAATGGGATCGATCACAAAGTGCAGAGATGGGGATGGAGTAGGGAAAATATTACTATAACTATTTTATGGATAAAAAAACTGAAGTTCTGAGAACTGAGATTTATATACTCACAGTGCTAAAGAGGTATAAAAACCTTAGAAATTTATCTTGAGTCCTCATTTTACAGATAAACTGAGGACCAGAATCCAATTGTCCAATATTTCACAGCAAATAAATGATGGAAGACAGGATTAAACCTAGACCTTATGACACCAATTCCAGCACTTTTTTCTCCTTCACCTTGTCTCCAAAGAGGGAGGGAGGAAGTGACAACATAACCTTTTCATTGTATTATGGGACCCCATGGGAAAACTATATAAGTATTGCAAAGACTTTGAAAATGTCATTTCCCAGCTAATCGGAAAATCATTTTTTTCTGAGAAAAGCCCTTTTAGAAATAAACAAGCTGTTATTTATCATTTTTTCCCATACTATCGCATCATTAAATATACATACCTCAGTTCCTCATTTACAATGATTGAATTTTTTTTCATAAAGTTCAAATAGCAAATGATCCTTTTTAATTTGACATCTACTGCTGAGCTGGCAAGAGAGATTGGCACAAATTTATGCCACAGACACATGGATATGTCTCAGAGAGAGTCATCCACCCACCTGGAGCATAGCTGAGACCGGGAATTCAGGCACGGTTGCTCTGCCTTTAGAATTGTTGAAGTTTCTTAGTCATTATGGAAGCTAGATGTGTTTGATAATGCTGTGGTGTTTTCTCCCCATTTGAGTCATCCACAAAAGAGCTCCACATGGCAAATGGAAGCAAATATAAACCAGGATGCAATCTCTGAACAAGGCAAGCATAAGTAAAAGTCTAAGAAAAGTTTTAGTAGTTTCTATTTAAACTTCCCTGGCCTCTCATTCACCTCCAAGTTCTCTTTCTGGCCTCCAAACTTCCAAACTATGCACGGACATTTAGTCATATCATTCCTCTGCATCTTTCCAACTTTTCAGGTCCCTTTTGTATGCTCTTTTGCCTTTTTAGAATATAAGCTTCTTGAGGGCAGGAAACACACACACACACACACACACACACACACGCACGCACGCACACATTTTGCTTGTATTTGTTAACCCAGCCTTTAGCACATTGCCTAATACAAAATGTTTAATAATTAATTATTTCCTTCCTTCCATTCAGCACAGATAAACTGCAGATAGCAGCAACATTGCAATTAAAAGTCTGTCCATTATTTTGTACAAGTCTATCCATGTTTGTCTGAAATCATTAAGCTCATCATTTCTTTTTGCAGAGGAGTATTCTATCACAATCATATACTACAACTTGTTCGACCATTCCATAGTTGATGGATATCCTTAAAATTTTCAATTAAGGCCAGAACAAAATAAATTTTTAAAAATAAGAATTTCAAAGGGTGGGGGGAAAGTCTATCCAAATGGAAGTATTAAATTTTCTTTAAAGATTTTTTTATTTTGTCAGAAATTTTTTGATCACAATGTAGAGAACCAAATGCTTTTATTAAAAATAATAAAAACAAAACAAATTAGACTCTAAGCCATTCTTGAATTTATATAGATTTTGTTGGGAAAAGAAATAGAAATGAGAAGCTTTTGCATTTATAAATATATATTTCTAACTTTTTTTCTATTTGGAGAATCCAAACAAATTGATTAAGTTAAAACAAAGATGCTCTGCAAGTAATTATTCTTTCTAATTGGCACTCTGCAGGCCATCTCTTGAAGTCTTAATGATTCAATTCAGACAGCTTAAGCTTTTTTTTTTTTCTTTTTCTTTTTGGCCATTTACAAAACTCAAGTTTTTATTATGTGAAGACAAGTCTATACCCTCATCTTATAAAAAGAATGGCCTAGTGTCCTAGCCCTTTCATCCATCTTGAGGGAGTGGCATATTGTCCATGTTACAGATTACTAAATTACCAGTCACTAGAGATGAGAACTGGAAGCAAGCTTGGTGATTAGACTTCTATATGAATTGGCAGAGCTGGGTTGGATTGAGTTTTACTGCTTCTTTATTGATTCCCATACTGGCATGCAAAATAAACTATAAAATTGGACCAAGAAAAACAGCTACAAACACACCCTACTCATAGACACATACACGTATGCTTAGCACAGTGCCTGGCACATATAAGGTGCTTAATAAATGTTGATTGATTAATATGCACACTAAAATAATGAAGCAAAGAAAGGAGATTCAATCAATGTCCAGTACTGGAGACTCTGCTGCTCCATACTTTCCAGATTCTCTTTGCCAAGCACACTTTTTAAAAACAAAATAAATAAAATAAAAATAAAACTTATTTTTAAAATAGCTTTTTAATTTTTCAAATACATGCAGATAGTTTTCAACATTCACCTTTGCAAAATCTTGTGTTCCAAATTTTCCTCCCTTTCTCCCCTCTATGCCTTCCCATAGATAGCAAACAATCCACTATAGATTAAACACATGTAATACTTCTAAAAATATATTTCCATATGCACAAGAAAAACCAGATCAAAAAAGAAAGAAAGAAAAAAAAAACTCCTAACAAACAAACAAAAATAAAGGTGAAAATACTATGTTTTGACCTCATTCAGTTCTCCATAGTTCTCTCTCTGGATGTGGATGGCACTTTCCATCACAAGTCTATTGGATTGCTTTGAATACCATTGTTTAAAAAAAAAAAGCCAAGTCCATCACAGTAGATCATCACATAATGCTAAGCATATTGTCTGTAGTACCTACTCAAGACCATGATTGACTTTGTTGCCATCACTTTATTCTTGTTCTAAAATATGCTCTCATCTGCAATCACTTCTGTTCCCAGCACAACAGGGCCCCAAACTCCCAGCAGGGAGTGTGTAACATAAAGCAATGAAAGGAATATTGAACTGGGCACCAGGAGAACTGCCACTCGGTAAATTTGAAGGAAGGCATTTAACATCTCTAAGTCTCTTTCCCTATTAGAATGTAAACTCTGTAAGGACAGGAACTTTATTTTTGGCTTCAATTTGTACCCTCATCTCTTAGCACCATGCCTGGTATAAGATAAGTGATTAATATGTTTAAGCTATGTTGGATTGAGAAAGGGTTGGGGCAGAGAGGAATAAAAATTTGGAACACAAGGTTTTGCAGAAGTGATTGTTGAAAACTATCTTTGCATGTATTTGGGATAAGAAACTGCTATTGAAAAAATTTTAATGTGCTTAATAAGTCATTATTTATAAAATAAGTGAGTTGTAGATAAGCTAAAATCTCCCTTTTTGCTCCAAATGTTATGATTCAATATGACAGAATAGAAAGACAATTGGACATAATAGGTCTGAATCTCCCACAAATAAGTTGTTTTACTTCTAACAAGTCACCTCATTTATCTATGTTTCTGTTTTCTCCTCCCTTAATAGAGTTGCCTTTTCCTCTTTACCCTCCTTAGGACTTGCTAAGGACCAAATATATAGGAAAGTCCTTTGAAAAATTATGAAGTACAGTTGGAAAATGGAGAAAAAATAAACTAGCTTTGTCAGTCCCACAGGAGAAAAGGAAGCCTTGGAGGAAGAAGTCTCCTCCTCTGCTATAAAAAGAAAACAGACAGATACTTATTTTCCTTTACTTTTCTGCCTTCTGGAGTTGGGGAGATTTCTTTAATAGAATCAAGAGCTACTCAGGGACTTGACAGAATCACGGTGATGCTATTCTCTGGCTTCTCTCTTTCACTTCTAACTTCTTAAGTGAACTCAACCAACTCTCAGCCATTTGGTCTTTCTTTATTATTCAACCATAATAAAGTAGTAGTAACAATAAAAATAATTTTATTATTAACAATAATAATTAGAATAAGAATACTTTAAGGTTTATGAAGCGCTTTACAAACCCCATCTCATTTGATCCTTATTAACAATGCTCTGAGGTAAGCCTTTGAGCATTAATTTAATGCAATAATTTAATGGTTAGTCTTCTTTCCAGCTTTGTGAGGTTGATCATTATGTGACCCATTTTACAGAAAGGGAAAGCGAGGTGGTGAAAAGTCAAGCTACCTATGAGTCATGGTATTAGTCATATTGCAAAACAAGATCTTTACCTCCTGGAAGCTTTTGGTGAGGACTAATACATTAATTTAATTTGAACTCCTATGGCAAAATGATCTCAGTAGATACAAGTTAATTATGACAGTCACAATGCTTCAACCTTTGCAATTATTCTTTTATTTCTGTAAAGCTGAGGATGGAAGACTGTGTTTTAGTTCCATCCATAACATACCATTTTGCTACAGGCATTTTCTCGTCCTCCTGCCTTACACTGAGTCATCACCTGACAGTTATGGACTTTATTTTTTCAATCTAGATGAATAAATTCAGCTGTAAGCATTCTGAAAAGTTTAATTTGCCCTAGTCCTAGCATTAGTAGAGACTTTCCATTTATTTGCACATTTTTGCTGTCAACTCTAAGCCTTGACTGACTTCAGTTTGATCCATTTAATTTTGATTTGACATTTTAGGAATCAATTTCCCAGAACAGTTTCTTAAGAAGTTAATAAGATATTATAGCCCAAGGCAGCAAATTGGTGAAATCTTCAGCTTTGGTACATCCCTTGTAATGATACAAAGAGTTTTCAGCTACTCAAAGAAATGTGGAACATCTAAAGCTAATCTCCTTATTTTTCAAGTGAAAAAAAAAAGAATAAATTTTAGCTTCTGCTGTGAGCTATAGGAAAAATCACTAACCATTGAACTTCATTTGAGCCTCAGTTTCCTCAAATGTGACATAGAAATAATAACACTTAGAATATATATCTCACAGGGTTACTGTTGGGATCAATTGAGATAATGTATAAAAGTATGTTGCTGTTTTTTACCCATAAAGATCTCTATAAATGTAAACCATTGTTATTGTTATTATAAATAAATTAAGTTTGAAATGTGGAAATGTTTGGACTAAATAAAACAATCACTAGATTTCCTATACTTATTTATAGCCTAAGTATGATGAGCCCAACAGATGCTTTTCTCATCATTCTAAAGTCTATGTCACCAAAACACCATCAGGAAAAAATTAGCTCATGGCAGTCATGTGGTTCAGAAACATGTTGAAGAGATGGATGACCACAGCCGGATTTTAAATGAACCTTGTGATTTCCCAAACATGTTCTACTTGTTTGACCTTTGCCTCAATTTCCTCATTTGCAAAAAAAAAAAAAAAAAAAAAAAAAAAAAAAAGCTAATAATCTCTGTTTTGGAGTTACTTCAGGAGTGTTTGGGTTTGGAATGATATTTCTAGACTGATATAATGTTGCAGCTAGATCTTTAAAAATATCTAATTTAACTCTCATTAACAAAAAGTATAACAACTTGTTGAATTGGTATGATCAAGAGCTGATTTATTCAACAATCAATAATTTAATTAACATATATTTATTAAATACCTACTATGTGTTAGACACTGCACTAAATATAAGGATATAAGGGAAATAAAGAAAAAAATAATACAACAATCCTCATTTGGAACCAGTTCACATTCTACTAAAGGTCAAGTCAGGACGATAAGCCCAGTCTTCTCATTCCCAGTCTAGTGCTCTTTTTAAAAAATTATTAATGATTTTTGCTTTTATATAATCATTATTCCAGGACAGGAACAGGGACAGAGACTGACTCTCTCTATTCATTTTGTTACCCTGCTTCATGGCAAAGAAAAATAATTAAGCAAGAAATAAATATCAGGATATATAAAGAGATATGCAGAATGATAGGTAGATATAGAGATTCAATTTCACAATATAGAGAACATTCTTTCTTAATAATTCTTTGTTCCTTTGTCATGAAGAGGGTGACATGTTTTGTTCTCTGAGAACTCCTTTGGTTTTCCAGTTACTTAGAGTTCCTTTTAGTGATCATTTAATTTACTTCATTATAATTACTATATATATCATTCTCCTAGTTCCAATTATCTTACTACATAAGTTTATATAAATCTTCCCATTTTTTTCTTGGAATTCCTCCTTTCATTTCTTCACAATAATGTTTTTCATTCTAGGTCACATAATTTGTCAGGCATGATAATAAACTTTACTTCCAATTTATTTTTTGTTAAAGAATGTGTCTATATATTTTTGGCATATATGAATTTTTGTGTGTAGCACCAAAGTGTTTGTAGTAACAAAGAAGTAAAAAGAAAATAGATGATTACCAATTGGCTGAATTGTCATACATGAATATAACATAATATTATTATGCCATAAAGAAATAACAGATTTTAAAAAGTTGTAGTATTGAAGGAATCAGAGAAATATTTTTACTCCAATTAGTCTGGAAGACTTGTCCTTATTAATAGGCTGACAATTTAGGATGGATACATTGTTGTAGTGAGAACCGGAATTATTCTGTAATTACACAAATCCCCAAATGAATATGGTAGTATGGTCATCTCAAACCATGATTCTGACATATACTTCAAGTATAAAAATGAATAAAAATCCATTGTCTTGAAACTGTTCTGATTTAAACCTCTTTGAAAACCTTTGGGCTACAATAAAGGGTACTTTGGAAAATAGGCTGTTCATTAAAGATACTCAATATCAGATGGGATAAAAGTGTGGTTTCAGATGAAGAATTAGAGGTTTTGTGTCAAAATCTTATGAACTCAATATCAAATTCTATAAAATCAAACTTCAGTAAAGAGCAAATATTAGTTCTTCAAAGTTCTTCAAAATATATTAGTTACAAGGTTAGCTGAAAGAACAGAAGGGAATTCAAATTAAGCAGTTTCATTATTATTTGTTGAAGTTGTATTTAAAATAAAATTTTGTTTATATCTTTTGATTTTACATTACTTACACTCCCCATTGCATCCTTGCACTCACATATTCTCAGTCATCCCTTATAAAAACAAAACAAAAGAAAACAAAAACAAAAACAAAAAAGAACAAAAATTTCATCAGTAATAATCAACATATTAAAAAAAAAAGTCTGGCATTGTATGCTATGTTCCATATCAATACGCATGTATTTCTTCAAAGAAGCAAAGGAGAAATTCCTTTTCATACATCTTTTTTAGTTACTTTAGTAACTATAATCTTGCAACATTCAGCTTTTTTCCCTATTCTTTATCATTGTTGTAGTCATTATATGTGTTGTCTTCCTTGTTCTGTTTATTTTACTTTGGGTCATTTTATAGTATTTCCCATACTTCTCTGTATCCATCACATTCATTGTTTCTTATAGCAAAATAGTATTTTATTATATTAATGGATCGCAATTTGTTTAATCCAATTGTTGGATGTCTATTATGTTTCTAATTTGTTGCTACTAAAAATACTGCAATAAATATTTTATTTCATGCAAGGGTTTCTCTTTTTGTCACTGACCTTCTTAAGGAATATGCCTAGTAGTAGGTAGAGTCTTTGGGTGAAAGAGTATGACTTTTTAGTAATAACATTATTCTGGTTTACTTCAAAGAATGGTTTGTATAATTCATAGCTCCACCAAAAATGCATGAGTTCTCATCTTTTCACAATACAATCCCAATTTGATGAATGTGAAGTAAAACTTAAATCATTTTAATCTGCATTTTCATATTATCAATTTAGACTATTCTTTTATGTGGTTTCAATAGTTTTCCATTCTAATTCTGAAAATTGTTTATTCATATCTTTTGACCAATTATACAGAAGGCTTTTGATCTTATGTGTTGTGTATAATTTGGATACCAGACACTTATCATAGATATGTTATAAAGATTTTCCCCTATTGACTATTTCACTTCTTATGCTAGTTATATTAATCTTATTCATGAAAAATCTTTGAATTCCATTTAATTTACATTTTCTATTTTATCACAAAAATCACAGATTTTGAGGTGGAAATGATCTTAGTAGTCATCTAGTCCAATCCATGCAAATGGTCATTAAACCTCTCCTTGGAGGCTTTCCAGAGGGGGAAGCCATCAGTTTTTTAGGGAATCTATTCTTGTCTCTCTCGATTACTTTTTCTAAATAATCCATAATATTTAAGATAGCCCTAATAAAAGATTATTCCTGATATCAATCTTAACCTGATTTCTTTGGAACTTTCACCTTTTCTTTCTGGTTTTGACCTGAGGCCAAACAAAACATTTCTAATCCCTTCTCCAAAACTAAGTCTTCTCTTGGTCTTTTCTTCTCCAGACAAAATATGACCAGTCCCCTCAACCTATTCTCACAACACAAAGACTCAGTTCTCTTCATTCTGCTCACTCTCTTAGGGCTACTCTTCAGCATGCTCTTTCAGGATTTCTATTTTGGTGTTTCATTGGGGATTTTTGATTTGTTCTTTTTCTATTTTTTTTTATTTCATATCTAATTTCTTTCTTTTTTTCTTTTACTGATGCAAGCATTTGGAGATATAAAAGTCCCCCCACTACTGCTTTGACTATATCCCACAAATTTTGGCATATTGTCTCCTTGTTGACATTGTTAATAAAATCATTATTTCTCTGATTTTTTCTTTCATTAATTTATGTTTTAGAACTAGATTTTCTAACTCAATTAATTTTAATGTATACTTAAAAAGGTTTTTTGTTTTTTTTTCCATTTTAATTTGTGAACATAGTATATGTCGATTTACATTCAATCTCTGTAGTTCTTTTTTGGATGCAGATGGAGTTTTCTATTCAAAGTTTATTGGGATTGCCTTGGGGAAAAAAGGTTTTATTAAATGTAATTTTATTGCAGTAAGGTATGAAAAGGGTACATTTAATATTTCTGTTTTTCTACATTTGGTTGTGAGATTTCTATGCTCCAATAAATGGTCATTTTTGTATATGAAGGTGCCATGTATAGCTAAAAAAAAATGTATACCCTTCTCTATTCTCCAAATGTCTATCATATCTAACTTTTCTAAAATTCTATTTATCTCCTTATTGTTTTGTGATGTAAATTGAGGTTCCTCTATAAGTATAATTTTGCTGTCTATTTCCTCCTATAACTCATTTAATTCTGAGCGATATAAATTGAGGTTCCTCTATAAGTATAATTTTGCTATTTTCTCCTATAACTCATTTTTTTTTCAAGAATTTACACTTTGCCATTCTGTGTCTATGTGTTCAGTATTGATATTAATTCATTGTCTATGGTTCCTGTTATCAAAATGTACTTTTTTTTATTTATCTCTTTTAATCAGGTCTATTTTTGCTTTTACTTTGTCGAGTTAATGATTTCTTTTTTTCTGCTTTCCTTTTTTTCATCTGGAACATAATAGATTATTTTCAAGCCCCTTACTTCATTTTGTATGTATTTTTCTGTTTCAAGTGGCATAGTAGGCAGCAAAGTATCTTAGTGTATACAATATCTAATGACTATGGGCAAATCATTTAATCTCCATTTCTTTGTTTCCTCAAATGGAAAATGGAAAATAGTAAGAACACCTACCCAAGAATCAAAAGACATAATATTTGTAAAATACTTAACACAGTACCTAGCACATAGTAGATACTATATTATTCTACTCTCTCAATATTTTGGGCCAAAGGTCCCCATTAGTATTCTTTGTTGTCATACACTCAAAATATATATTGAGCAGATCTGCCTTCTTTCTATTGTCAGTTATCATTATATAATATAGTCCCTATCTTTTTAAAAATCTTTCTTTTTATATCAATATAAGAAGGAAAAAAAGACTTTTTTTTTTTTTGTCCTCAGCTTCTCTCACCAGCCTTTTTTTATTCTGGCCTTTAGCATTCCTGATACTCTTTTTTTACAAGAATAGGCAAGCTCTGATTTTTCATTTTCTTTTACCTGGGCTTGCTTCCATCTTTTGTACATTCCTTTTTAAAATCTAAAATGTTTGGTAAGTTCCTTGTGCATCTGCATTGGTCTTGACAGACAAATTCATTTTTTTTTTATTCCTTATTGTTATCATTTCCCTTTGACTCTTCAGAATTTAATTCTTTAATTTCATTTTTTATGACATAAGCATCAAGTATGACAAATTTGGAGAGGTCACTACCATTCTCATCTTTTGATAATGAGCTTATGTTGCCTTCTGTTTGTTAGGAAAGATGGAATTAGGCCTCATTCAAGACACTTCATCTCCTGAGTGGGCATCTTAACTGGAAGTATTCTGTACCTGAAATTATCTTCCTCATCATCTCTGCTTCCTACCTTACCTGTTTTCTTGATAGTCCTAGCTAAAATTCCACCACTACAAGAAAATTTTCTCAATTCTCCTTTATTCTAATCCTTTTCCTCTATTGATTATGTATAATTTATCCTGTTTATGTCTAGTTTGTACATAATTATCTTCATGTTTTCTTCCCAACTTGATTGCTCTTTGAAAACAAGAACTAGGGTTTTTTTGGTTGTTTTTAATTTTCTTCCTTGGTATTCCCAGCACTTTAGCACAGTGTCTGGTACATTTGTTGTTATTATTGTTCAGTTATTGTCAGTTATGTTCCATTCTTCATGACTCCATTGAGGTTTTGTTGGTAAAGACACCTGAAGTGATTTGCCATTTTCTTCTCTAGTTCATTTTACAAATGAGGAAACTGAGTCAAATAGGGCTAAATGACTTACCCAGTGTCACACAGCTAGTAAGTGTCTGAGGATGGATTTGAACTTAGGAAGCTGAATATATCTACACTCTACTGTTCCATCTAGCTGCTCAGTAAAAATATTAATAGCTAGAATTTATCTAGGAGTTATTAGGTGCCAGGCACTGTTCTAAGTGCTTTATAATTTTTATCTCACTTGATCTTCACAACAATTCAGGAAGGAGGGAGATGTTATTATTATATTGTTTCTAGATGGGGAAACTGAGACAGCAGAGATAAAGTAATTTGCCCAGGGTCACATAGCTCCTAAGTGTCTGAGACTAAATTTGAACACAGATTTTCATGACTTCTGTCCAGGCACTTCATCTTTTGTGCCACCTATTTTGCTCTAGAACAAAATTTTTAAAGGTGTAGGAACCTGAAGCTCAGAAAGATTGTGCCCAATTATCCATTTAATTAAATTCTAAGGGACTCATCCCTTGCTTAGTCAAGGGCTAGGATAATACATTTTGGGAGCACAATAAACTTTAAAATATAACTTCTAGATTTTAAGGTGCAATATTTTATGTAAATGAAAAGTATATCCACACTGGCAACATTAGAGCTTCTTAGAGTGTTGAATAATAATAATTAACAATAACTAGTATTTATATAACATAAGATCTTTTACATATCTCATTTGACCTTCACAACAGCTTTGTTAGATGGATGCTATTATTATCCCCATTTGGCAGATGAAGAAACTGAAGCAGAGAGAGGTTAAATGATCCTGTTACTCAGTATCACCAAACAAATCAATCACCAAACAATTTCTATTGTTGAAATGTTGATTTAAATTTAGGAGCAGTAAGCTTTTAGTGTGGTATAGGTGATAGAGCATCAACACTGGAGCCAGTAAAAACCTGTGTTCGTGTCCATCCTGTCACACACTTGCTATGAAATGTTTAGCAGATCTTTTGATGTTTTAATGTCCTTTACAAATCTTTAAGATGATAAGTTACAGAGCAGACCCTTGTTTGCCTCATTTATGAAGTTTTGTCACCAGAAGTGCTCTCAATAAAATCACAGTCAGTCTTAAACATGCTCAAAAAAATTCATAGCATATTGGACTTGGAGTCAAGAAAACTTGGATTTTAATTCCTTTTCTGAAATTTACTAGTTGTGTAACCTCAGTAGTATTCAGTTACTGCCTGTAAGCCTTAGTTTACTTAATTATAAAATGAGAATAATAACATCTCAAAAAACTTTAATAGGATATAGTGTGCGTGTAAATATATATGTATGTCTATGTATATAAATGTGTTTATGCATATCATAATAATAGTTAACATTTATATAATGCTAACTTTGTGCCAGGCACTGTGCTAAGTTACTTACAATTATTACCTCATTTTATCCTTACTACCCTGGAAGGTGGATACTATTGTTATCCCTATTTTATAGATGTAGAAACTGAGGTAGGCAAAGCTTAAACAGCTTACCCAGAATCCCCATACATATATTCCCACTACTATCATATAAAAATGACCATTTTTAGTTTTGCTGATGCCCTCCAGCCAGAACTCATTCATGAGAAAAGTTCTTCCCTTAAAGAATCTGCTAACCTCCCACAGAGATTTGTTATGAGAATTAAATCTTGTTGACCCCCACATTCTCCCTTGAGGATCAGGACCAGAAAGCTTTAAGTGCCTCTCTGATTCCCTGGTTCTATTTGTGAAAGGTGGTGGATTTCTCCCACCTTTGATATTGTGATTTGTGGCTCTGGTGTCAAAACAGTAGCCTTGAATGCTGCTCTGGGGAGGAGAAAGGTTAACCCTCTGTCATACTGAGGAAAATGTTGTTCGCTTATATGGCTTCAAAACCTTCTGCATTAAAAACAGCTGTGACTCACAAATGGCCCGAAACTTTGGTTTCTGTTGTCTCTTTGTTTGGCATTTACCCGAAAATGTGTAACAAGATATAACCTCATCTGGCTACAAAGGGGATCTGATTGGTAAGAAGGACCTTGGCCTATTATACAGTCGATAAGAAATGAAAGGCATCTTAAACACCCCATCGTCCTCAACTTTATAGAAATGCAGGCAGGGCACTGTTTCCAGGTTGCCCTGCTCTGCTTCTGGTCCCAAGCATGTTGTTTTTGCCCCTATTAGCGTGTCATTAGCGCCATTAATGGTCATTTGTTTTTACGTGCTGAAAAGTGATCCACAGCAGCCCTAAGGAAATGCCATAAAGATCATTCCTGCTGTTCACAGGAGCCATTTGCACACCTGCATCTTTGGGCAAAAGCTTTTAAAAAGGTTTTCTCCCACCCTGATGGAGTGGGTATACAACAGCAGAACAAGAAAACAGCCCCTTCTTTAGATGGCTGTAGAGGGTCCTTGCTCTGTGTGGCTCAAGAATGAAGTTTAGCAGCATGTGTGTATTGGTCATTAAAAAACAACTGTAAAGAAACAAGAAGTTTGTGCTCTGCCTTCTACCTGACTACCCAGTACAGCACCCCTGTTCTTTGTATTGCCAAACTCTCATGCTCATTAAAAAAGAATAATGAATTTAGTGACAAAGGGTTATAAATGGTAGGTTCCTCTCTCTGTTCCCCCTTGCATTTCTCTGCCATAAAAATATCGAAAAATGCAACAGACAAAATGCAGCAATTAAAATTCTAAGCCTAAAGATAACATTGTTGAGACAAAGTAGAATCCTCAGATATGAATATTGTCAATGTACCTCCTACAATGAACTTGAAGAATATAACCTCATGAAAAAAAGAATATTCCATAAAACTTCTAGGCATAAACCAAAGCTTTAATTCCATAAATGGTTATTAGAAAGTTCAGTCATGGCTGACTCTTTGTGACCTCATTTAGAGTTTTCCTGACAAAAATAATGGTGTGGTTTGTCATTTCCTTTTCTAGTTCATTTTACAGATGAGGAAGCTGAAGCAAATAGGGGTAAGTTACTTGCCCATGTTCACAGAGCTTACACTTACAGTTAATGTCTGAGGTCAGATGTGAATTCAGGAAGCTAATCTTCCTAACTCTAGGCCCAGCACTCTATCTGCCCAAATATTGTTATTGTTCAGTCATATTTGACTCTTTGTTACCACCATGGAGCATACTGTCCTTTTTTTTTAGCAAATATATTGAAGTGTTTTTAGTCATTTCCTGAGACTAAGGAAAACAGTTTTCATGACTAGCCCACACTCACATACCCAGTAAATCTGAATTCAGATTTGAATTCAGGTTTTCCTCACTCTAGCCCCAGTACTTGATCTCCTGACCCATTCAGCTGCCAACTCTTTGTATCCTGATTTTGAGTTTTCTTGGCAAAGATATTGACAAATAATATATTCTGCAAATTGTCCCTAAAATCTAATGCCAATCCAATATAAATGTGTATAATGCTCTGAGGACATCTTTTAGGAATGATTAGGCTTGCTGAAACTTAGGATTTATCTCTATGGCAGGTGAAAATTTCTTTACATGCATTATTAGAGTTGGAGAATCATTTCAAGTTAATCTAGATGCTCTTCCACTAAAGTCCCACTTTGTGCCTCACTGCGATATAGAAGTGAATCTGGACTCCAGGGCTCTGATAGGTGAGCTTTTGACACTTTGCCCAGGACCAGGTCTCAATATTACATCCATGCCATTTCCAAACCAACCCTAGTTGTGCGTTATTTTTCCTAACTCCCCTTAAGATGCCATCTTCCACAGTTAGAATGGAAACTTCTCGAGAGCAGGAACTCTTGCTTACTTATCACCAATAGAACACTAGTGAAATTGGGGAGGTATGAGTTAATTCTCTGCAGTTGCACAACATTGGCCCTTGTAGTTAAAAAAAAATCAGCGATGCAGACCTGGGACAGCTGGGATTAACTTTGCCCATAGTTAGATAAATCTATAACCTACCTATAGGCTCTTTGGACAAGGAGTTTATAAAAGTAGTTTTTAGGACTCTGAAGGAAAGTTTCTGAAATCCCAGGAATCCTCTTTGCAAAATCCTTTTCATTGTCTTGTTGGATGCTGTTATCTAATTTATTCTCCTAAAGTTCTTTGAAAGTTTGGAAACTGCTTTTCTTAGGGAAGGAGCGAGATATCTGAAAATATTCTTATTAAATGGGTTGTACTTAATGAAGAATAGGGATAGAATCAGGAATGGAACATTTGCTTGTATTTGTATCGCTAGAACTTAGCTTAGAAGCAGTGTCTAGCATGTGGCATGCAATTCATTATTGTTTTATCATTTATTCATAGATCCTCCAAAGCTTGAAAGTTTTGAGCAAGTATAATTACATACATACTTATATACAACAACTACCATACTCATGAGACTATCCAGAAATTGTTAAAAGCAAAGAGCTCTGGAATTAGGAAAGTTTGAATCTGACATTTCCTCTACTGTTTTTGGATCTATCTCATGGGGTCGTCAGCAACCTCTTAGTCCTTGAGTAAGAAGAAGGAAGGCTTAATGGGTTGATAATTGGCCCAGGTGGGTCTAAAGAGATAGTCACAGAGAAAGAAAGGAACTAGAAACTAGTGAGAGTAAGGGAAAAAAGGACCAGAAAGAGATGCAGATGTTGGGAAGTGGTGTCTTAATTGTTTCAGACTATATTTAATTCTTAGTGTCATAACTGTCCTTTCATTTTTGTTTCTCTTTTTTATTGATATTGTTTCTGTTAAATTGATATGTTTCTGTTAAAAAAAAAGAAAGAAAGAAAAAGGAATTTTGAGCAAATCACAGACTGTATGTATTTTATCTGATGGGGCTAATTACCAGGTCAATCATAAGAAGGATAATTTGAGGAATTCTACAAGATTATCTTCTAAGGAATACAAGGATTGAGATTTTCATTTGACAAGAGAACACACATACTGAGGAAATCATCAGTTCTTTTAATATTGGAGCTGGGTTCTGATTAGTGTAATGAATCTCTTCAAGTAGCTGCATTTATTTGAATTCACACTTTACAAGGTTGTACTTACATAAAATACAGTAATTGGTTCCAGCCCAATGGAAATAGGCAATGTAAATTCTAATAAGTGAGCACTTCAGAAGGAATTTATTCACACTAATTGGGACCTAGCTGTATTCTAATGTCATTTTATACCATATGTGGCAATGCTATTGTAGAGACATTATAGATAAAGGATACTTCTTCCATCTTAAAAAAAGATGGTCCTGGTTCTGGGTCTTCTGTAAAAATGATGATTACAACAAAACCAATAATATTTATAGAGTATCTATTCTGTGCCAAACACTATGCTAAGTCACAAAAACTCCTCATTTTATAAAGAAACTGAAGAAAATTGAGCTTAAATGTCTAATTCAGGGTCATATATCTAGGAAGTGCCTTTGGCTCTATTTAAATTCATCTTCTTGATTCTCCAGAGCTGCTAAGTGGCACAATGGATAGAGCACCTAGCCTGAAATCAGAAAGGCCAGAGTTCACATTTGGTCTCATATACTTAATAGCTATTTGACCCTCTTTGCCTCAGTTTCCTCATTTGGAAAATGAGCTGGAGAAGGAAATGGTAAACTGATCCAGTTTCTCTGCCCAGAAAAATTGGGGTCATAAAGAGAAGGACATGACTAAAATGACTGAATAGTAACAACAAAAGGCTGATCCTCAGACAGCAAAGTGGGTCTGGTAGCATTGATTTTAGTGCCTTTCTAACATTGTAGAAAATACCCAAGCCTAGTCTCTGTATAATTTGAGAACCTAGATTTGCCTCCATACCACACTGAGTATTGGAGATGAACTTTGTCTAAACACAATATTTTTATTAATACAATCTAAGATTGTTCAGTCTTTTTATAGGGTCCTTTTATAGAGTCTAGACACTATATTTCTATTAACACTGACTATAATTGCATAAACAAACTATTTAGCAGCCACATCACACTCTTGGCTCTCATTGAGCATGTTTTTAATAAGAATTGGTGATGTCCAGTCACGTCTTCTCCATCCTGTACTTATAGCTTTTTTTCAACCCAAATAAAGAAGTTTACAACAATTCCTGTGTGGTCATGGGAGACAGCAAATGGGAAATATATTGGTTTCTATGTCCCACTCTTATTTTTCTTTCTTTCTTCTTTCATTCATTCATTCATTTGTTCTTTCTTTCTTTCCTTCTTTTCTTCTTTCTTTTCTTCTTTCTTTCCCTCCTTTTTTCCTTTTCTTTCCTCCTTTTCTTCCTTCTTTCTTTCTTTCCTCCTTTTTTCTTTTCTCCCTCTCTCCTTCCCTCCATTCTTCCTTTATTCTCTTCTTCCTTATTAAATGTGAAGTGTTTCTTATTCTTGTAAATTTGAAATGTTTTCAAGATTCATAAATCTTGGAAATGAGCCCCTTATCAGAGAACCTTATTACAAAGATTTTTTTTTGTTTCCCTTCTAATTTTAGCTGCTATGGTTTCATTTGAAAACCATGTAATTCTATTTACTTAAAACTGTGTCTTCTAGATATTACTCTATCTCTAATTTGATTATTCATTTTTCTATTTTCCATAGATCTAAAAGATAATGTCTTCCTTCTAATATTTTATTATATCACCTTTTATGTCTAAGTCATGAATTTAAAGATGTGCTTGGTATATGATGTGAGAGAATGGTCTATACACCATTATATTTGCATGTAGTATACTTAATTTGTTCCATATGCCAATCTCTCTTTCTTAATCAATATCAAATTGTTTTTTATGATAATGGCTTCATAGTATATAGTTTGAGATCTGATTCCTTATTCCCTCACCATTTTTTTCATTATTTCCCTTCTGATTATTGATCTTTTGTTCCTTCAGATGAATTATATTATTGTTGTTTTCCTCCTCTTCTTTTTCTCCTTCTCTTTCCTTCTTTTCCCCTAATCTTCCTCTTCCCTTTCCTTTCCCACCTTTTTGGTATTTGGAAATTTCACCTCTTTTTTGCTCTTTTATCCAATTGTTGTTCTACTGGTCTTGAAGAACTCCAAAGATCTCCCAGTGGTTGCCAATCATTATTACATTTGCAAATTCTTCTAGTATGTGAGGATGTGGTTCTCAAGGACCACGTAATAAACTCATCAAGGGCAAGTATGTATTCACATATAAAACTTTACAAATCTTGCATGCCAAAGTCCCTATATACAGCAAGATATTTATTGCATTATATTTTGTGGTAACAAAAATTAGAAAAAATAGATGTCCGTCAATTGGTAAATGAATAAACATATCATGGTATATGAAGAAAATGAAGTGTTATTATGCTATGCAAGATGACAAATGTTATGAATACAAATATCTACATGAACAGATGCAGAGCAAAGTAGCCAGACTCAAAAAAAAAATACCAATGTACATAATGATTACAACAATGTAATTGGAAAGATCAACAAAAATATTAAAAGTGAATTCTGAAGAAATGTAATAAACAAGCATGCTGAAAATAAGAACTATGGAAAAAACACTCCATTCCTTTTCAGAGATTGGAGATTCACAAATACTAAACATTGCACATATTTTTAGCTTTTTTTTTCAGTATAATGATCAGTTATGTTTATTTTTCCCTTTTTTATTTTTCTTTTATTCTTGAAAAATTCACTATTTGTTTATATGAGATGACTTTTTGGGAGAGAATAGAAGGTAAAAAACTGTAGTGATATTTTTAAAACAACGTCAATAAAAATATTTAAAATTTTAAAAAAAAATCTTACATTTTTTAGGCCATTTAAACCAGTGTTCTTCCTTGCCCAGCTCAGGTTAAAATCTCTGCTTTCTATATGAAGTTATTTTTTCATGAGTCATAACTCAATAGATCACAATTTTATCCCATCTCCCCCTCACACACTCCAAGAAGATGGTTCTTCAAAATCTAATTTAACCATATGGGAGAAAATATTTTAACATAAATAATAACACATATAATTTCTATTAGCTGTAAGATACAGACTATTCAGTCACATCCTGTTAAATTCCATGGTGCTGATTTCAGTTCATCCTTCCTGCTTGTCAAAATCATTTTGTATCTTGATACTTTTCTTCAGCATATTAGCGACCCCTTTTATCTCTACAGTGTCCATAAATTTGATAAGCATGCCTTCTTTGTTTCCATACTGGGTCAAGGACAGAATACTTTAAAAATGCATTAAAGATTACCCTGGAATTTGACAGTGACAATTTTGTCAATTGACTATTTTTGAACAGTCAACTACAAATCTGCCTAACTATATTATAATTCAGGCCATATTTTAACATCTTTTTTTTTTCCCAAGGCTATAAGGAAAGACATCACTGACTTCCTTGGTCTAAGGCAGAGGTGTGAGATGTGCTGTTCACAGGCTCTCCAAGGAACCTGTAGTTCAAATATAATTGGATAATATTTAACAAAATAAGTAAAATGACAATTAAATATAGATAATATTATATTTTTAAACTAAGTCAATATGTATCCTGCAGAGTTTCTTCTATGCAGATGACTGGCCTCCATTTCTATTTGAATTTGACATGACAAGTCTTAGGCATTCCCTTGATCTATCAACCTGGTCATAAACATATTTTTTAAATGAAGTTTGGCATGATTTGTTCTTAGTGAAATCACTATGGCTCCTAATGATTCATTGGTTTTTCTTTTCTTTTTTGTGATCATAATTAACTGCTTAACAATTAATTTTAGAATTTTTCTGGTAAATAAATTTAACCTTCAGGGTCCATAACTTTTATATTCTTTAATTGAAGTGTTTGTTTTGACTTTGTTCCCCACTTTGGCCATCCTAGACATTTGCTTTTCAAGACATTTCTGTTACCTTAATCATTCCCCAATCTCAGAGAATATAGACTATCAGTATATAAGCCAAAGAAAATGATGGAAGGAGTTAAACTAAAACTTTGGAGTTCCCTTGCTGGGACTGGACTGTCATAATTTATGAGTGAATGAATAAACTCAGCCCATTATCCAAAAAAAAAAGTCTGTAATAATAAGAAGACTTAGATGGCATTTACTATGTATTTTGTATTTATATATAATATACTTAATCTATTCTACATATCAACCTCACTATTTCTTAATAATAAATTATTTTTCCTTTGAAAAACTTAAATGTCTTAGGCCATATTTGAACTTATGTTCTCCTGATTCCAGGGTTATGTGTGTGCACATACATGAAGCATACATACATGAATGAATGTGTATATACACACATATGTACACACATATATAAACCTGGGGAAAAGTCTATTGACAGAAAATAATTACTTATTAATAGAAAAAATTAAATTAAAAAGACATTATCACATGGAAATGATTCATAAATTTTCCTTACATGGACTCCATATGGAAACAGATTTTAATTTCTTACCAAAGCCCTGAATATAATTCTTCTGTGATAGGGGTTTGAGAACTGACTAGTATCTTAGGATTTGTAGTTCAGAGGGACAAGTATTAACCTCTTAGTCCTAAGAAGTGATTTGGGGCCATTGAGATCTTTGATCACCCTATTGGAATTGAGTCATGCCCTGAACTTCTTAAAGAGATCAACTGAGTAGTGAAGACCCCAACCATTAAAGAGCAGTAATAGTGACATGATCAGCCTCCCCAGTCCCATTCAGGACTTAACAAGAAGAGTGGGAAAGGATGGTCATCACAAGGGATATGGGAAAAATGAGATAGGAACTGTAGGATAAAGTTTGACAGAGAAGTGAGAGATCAGAGAGGGCCATCTTCCTGAAAGAAATCTCAGAGCAGAAGACTCTAACTTGAAAGTATTTTGAAAACTTCAAGGACTATAAAAATATTATCATTAACATTGTGAATTTAATTATTCAAATTCTTCTGAACTTCCCTATTTTATCAGTAATAGTACCATTCCTTCAGCCTGCCAGGTTTTTGATATTGGTATCATCTTTAATTTAGCATCTTCACCCAATTCACATGAATATACATTCTCTTTTCTCTACTAATCACAAGTTCAGACTTTTGTTATATCTTGCCTACATTATTGAAATAATCTCTTATTCTTCCCACTTCCATCCATCTTCCATATCATTACTCCCATATGATTTTATTTCGGTATGAACTTTTACTTGGTTCAGGTCTGGCCATATCACTAACATCCTTTTAAATAAACTTTAGTAATTCCCTATTATCTCTTGGTCCAAATAGAAACTCTTTTTTTAAAAAATAGTACTTGTAGCTCTTCACAACTTGGCTACTTACTATCTTTCAAGCCATGTTACACATTATTCCTCTCCACATACTCCACTGTCCAGCCAAATTGCTCTTCTTATTGCTTCTTCCACATTCCATCCCATTTCCTATTCCCATGCATTTGTACCAGATGTCTCACATACTTGAAATGCTTTCCTTACTTACTTTCCCCCTTACCTCTTGCAGTCCTAGATTTCTTTAAGACTTGGTCCAAGTACTACCTTCTACATAAGGTATTCCTTATGCACATCCAATTCCTTGTTCTGTCCCTTTATGCTCTTGACAAATGTACCCTCTCTCTCTTTTTAAATGTATTTTTATATTAGTACATGATATATATGTATTTGTATATATACATACTTAGATACATGCATACACATATATATGTTATCTCTTCTGATGGAATATAAATTCCTTAAGAACAGGGAAATTGTTTAACTTTTATCTCTTAATATATACCAAAAGCATTGTCTTTGGTATATGCATATATAGTATGCATTTAAGAAATACTTGTAGATTAATTGATTCATATAGTCTTTTGAATTCAGCCAAAATGGCAACAAAAGAAAGTAATAAGTAAAATTATTAAATAGATAGAAACAAATCAAAAGAGGAAATAGAAAAAAGACCAAGGCTAAGGGAAATAAGAACAATGGACAACACAGAAGGTTAGAGGAAGTCTAAAGTCCATTCAAAATTCTGATGAGAGGAAGAAAGGAGACTGATTGTGAGCATGTAGTAGGAGGAAACTAAGTTGGATATGATATCTAAATACTGCTCAAATGAGCAAATATGTCTATAAGGTTGTCAATATTACCTGTGACTAAATAATTCATAATAGGAAAAAAGTAGGAAGATTAATTAGCCTCTGACATTTACAAGAATATGTTACTTCACTTTGGGGGTAGAGGGGATTTAGTTTATTCATATGTAAAGAAAGAGAATTGGATTAGAAAGCCTCTAAAGTCTCTTCCAGATCTAAAACTATAATCCTATGATCACACAATCTCCTTGTGCAGGGACCCTACAAATAAATTTGACCATCTCCATCTTCAATCTACACAACAGTGATGGTTTAAAAAATGAGAAATATGAAGAGTTATCAATCAAAAAGCATTAATTAGGTGCTTATTGTGTTATGGACTTATTGGTCTAGAATATTCATAAGGATTCATACCTATTTGGTTTTCAGTGTCTTTTTAGAATCAATAGAAACCCATTACAATTAGGAAAGAACCTTTCAATGCAAAGCGTAAGCATTGTCATCCCAGTTTTAAATATAAGAAAATTAAGGCATGGTAAAATTGCTTTCATAGGATCATCATAGATCTAGAGTTGAAAAAGACAGTTAAAGAGATCATACAGTTTAAGCCCATCATTTGAAAAACAAGGAAACTGAGACTCTGATTGTTGAAATCCTTTTCCTGAAATCACACAAGTAGTAAATGATGTAAGGCTTCAAATCTTGAACCTCTGACTCCACGTCCAGGAGGCTTTCCAATGTAGCCCTTTATGTCCATTATAAAAAGTTCTTATCAATAGAGCTTTAGAATAGTGCCAACATTAAGAATAGATTAAGGATGAGGGACTACATATAGAAATAGACTGATATTCAAATGCCTAATAACAAAGGGAGTATTTTGTAGAACTATAGCCTGAAAGCAAATAAAAGACTCCCCCCTCTTCAGAATGTAATAATTTTGGTGACTTAACAGCTCTAGCTTCCTGGTTCTCCTTTCCTGTTTCCTTTCCTTCAAGGTCCTAAACTCATGACCATTATCTCTTATCTCATTCAACACAGCATCAGCAATTATCCTGTCATTGTGGAGCATGGACTGATTAATTTCATGTTGTAGGAAAGATGTTGTTAGTCATAAGAAAAAAATAGAGTGCTTAAATTAAATAAATCTTGGATTCAAACAATTATTTCCCTGTTGTGAGTCATCTCTATGCTAAACCATAAAGGCAAAAAGAAAAGCAGAGTTCTCTGTTCATCTAGAAAATTAAGACAGAGTCTATTGGGACAATTGATTTGGTTCATTCAGGCAAAATGTAGCTCATCCTATTGCCAGCGTCCCTGAAGGAGCCTGGATATTCAATTTCTATATTAGTACAATTTGGCCTCTACTCCATAGTCTCTCTGGCTTCCACCCAATTGCAAAACATATAAAAGAGATAAAAATAGCATGAGACAACAGTGCCTGGACCCCATTTTCAGCTACCTAACTGTTTCTTCAAATGTAAAATTAAATTACCTTTGTGTATGGGGGACGGCAGACAGAAAAAGAGAGAGGAAAAAGGAAGGACACTCAAAGGGAAGAAAAGTGGACATTGAGGGGAGGCATTGAATACTTGATGAATCTTTTACTTTGAGAGGAAAAAGCTAAATGATCACTTTTCAATGACGTTAAAGAATCACATAAATTTTCTTTGCATATTTGCATTCCAAATAATTCATATTTTTAATTCCTACATCTACTATGGTACCTCTCAAAAGAGAAAAAAAATATTAACAGTTATTGATCAGCTCCCAATCATTCAGGATAGCAAGTATGTAACAAATATGTATTGATATATGAATATTAACAAATTAATTTAATTGGACAAATACTTGTGTAATCAGTTTCTTTAAATGACTGAGAGAATGGGAGTAAATGCTCTGAGAGAATGTGCAGAATATAGGCCTGAACATATGTGAATAAGAATTTTTAAGGACCTAGCTAAAATAAAGGTGGAAGGGGCAACAACAACAACCAAGAACAGAGCAAGGATGCAGCAAACCTTCACCTACCTCAACTTGAGGCAATAAGCAAGCTCACAGAATTTTGCTGTTAGCTATATTGTGTAGAATAACCAGGTCATATTCATAAAGAACCTGAGTCACTTGGGAAAAGCAAGAGAGTGAAAGGTAAAAAGGGGTTTCAGGAGGGAGGTGAATGAATTGTTGGCAGCTATAGATCTGGAAGTTTTGATTCAATTCATGATATATTTATCATAGGCAATGAAATGTATGCTAGGGTTTGAGGACAAAAATTCAAAAATGAAAGTCTCTTCCCTCAAGGTAGTCACAATCTAATAAAATTGAAAAAAAACCACACATATGTACATATACATATACACACATACTAAAAAACTACCATAAAAAGAAACTCAAGAAAAGTACCAAGGAAGTATCCAAAGAAAACACTATGAGTCATAGAATCAAAGAATTTCAATTTTGGAAGGAATTTCCAACTCAGAAGGATATATTGTGTAGTTCAACTCCAGAATCTCCTCAATAATTTAATCATCAAGTGGTCAGTTATCCAGTCTTAATTTAAAGATCACCAAGTGGGAGAGAGAGGGTTATCTTTTCTAAGGCAAAGCAAAGCAAAGGCAACCAATTTTCCTTCTAAATGATAAGACATTCAAAAAATTAAATAGATCTATCATGATCTTCTCTTAATCCTTAATCCTACTCCTACTCCCCACTCCTAATCCAGGGAAAAATATCTCTTGGTCCTTTGATGGATCCTCATTTGACCATGATTCAAGAACCTTCACCATCCTAGTTCCTTTCCTTTGGATGATCTCTATTTTAGCAAAATTCTTTCTAAAATGTGGCATCTGGATCATAGCATGATAATGTAGGTGTTTTCTAAGGCATTCTAACCAATGGGCGTAATATCTCCCTTTTCTGAATCTTTCTTGGAACAGGATAGGGTAAGATCTACAGCATAGGATGCCACTGAGTACTAAAGGACTAGGATAAACTACTTCTGTAAGAGGTGAAGGACACATTGAACAGCATGAAGATATTTGGTAGCAGAGAGGTGAAATGCTGAAATGGAAGAAGACTAGAAAAGGGTGAGTGAGAATTCTTTGGAGACAGATAAACGTTGTCTATTTTGCATTACTGATCTCAAAATGGTCCATGTGTATCACTTGTTAGCAATAGGGACACTAGCCCATGTTTCCCACCATAAATAATCACAAAGGCAAGGAACATTAGTGATTCATAAAATTAACATATTAGAAAAGAGGTGAAGAGTTATAGCTTCTCTGAAGTTTAATGTGTAATTTGAGATCAATTAATGTGATAATAAAAGGGCAAGTGGAATTTTCTGTTAGAAATCAGGTTCTCTCTTTTATATTTTAAATGAATTAGTTTATTAATTGGAAATCAAGTAAGCTTACTCGCTGTTTTAGATAAACACAAGGGGAGCATAATTATTTATTTTTTTAAAATGAAGATAAATCAATATTTGAATGGAATAGCATTTTACTGTAGGAAAAAAAAAAAGAAAATTAGAGGAAAAGAGAAATGTTAATATATCCCTGGTTCAAATTCACTCAAAGTTCATTTGTAATAGTATTCAAAAATAGGTCAGCCATGATCTCCTACTGCTCTCCTAACCCCAAACACCAAAAATGATTTATGTAAGTAACTGACATTTTTTGCAAACTAGAGACATCAATAAACTATCTTTTATAAAAGAAATATTTTCATAAAATCTTCTAGATATTTATTTTTAAGATAAAAATAAAGACTTTATAGTGGTTCTCACATCTAACACACTTTTCAAGTCTGACATTTTCCACATCCAATTATATATTAAATTGGAATAATACAGAAATAAGTACTTCCACAGAAAAATGAATTGATTTGAAGGAGTTAGAGACATATTGGACAAAGATCATCAAATAGATGTAGTAGACTTTATTCCCATTTATAGTTACTTAGAATATTTGAATATCATCACAATAACAATGCAACAACAGCAATGACTTCAAGCCTGAATCTTGGAGGTCACAATTAACCATTTGGAGAAGGAAATACTGCCAAATAGTTTAGTTTCCTTCAAACAAGACATTGAGCATAAAGTTGAAAAATAGAAGAATGTGGCTAATATTGTAAGGAACTTACTGGCATCCTGAAATCAAGGCTGATTGGTAAAAATATATTTAAAACAATTAACATCAACATAATAATGGTCTTATTATAAACTTTTAGAACTGCAAAATAATTTGTAAAGTATACTATAGAGCATACAATACACATAGTCTTTTTATATAGACCTCAATATCCTCAGGTAGCTCCAGAGAGATTTCCACTTCCTCAATAAGCAGGAAAGAAAAGATTGATAAGTAGTCTTAAAGTCCACAATAAATAGGTGGGAAAAAACCCTATGAAAATATTTTTGAATGAAGCAGAAAATACCTCAGGGACTATTAGTTAGGACTGGAAACAAGTATATAGCACTGGATTTATAAATGAAAGTGATATACCTCTAGATGGAGTTTATGAAATAGTTAAGATTTTTGTTGTTCAGTCAGGTCTGACTCTTTGTGACCTCATTGGTGATTTCTTGGCAAAGATACTATAGTGATTTGCCATTTCCTCCTCCAGATTATTTTATAGATGAGAAAACTGAAACAAGCAGAGTTAAGTGACTTGCCCAGGTCACACAGCTAGTAAGTACCTGAGGCCAGATTTGAATTCAGGAAGATGAGTTTTTCTGACTCCTGTCCTATATCACCTACCTGCATCAGATAATATACATGAATGAAATCAAGAGGCCTTTCAAAGTAATACTTTGCACAAATTTAACCAATAATATGTTAACAAAAAAGAAGCATACACAAAATTGACTGAATCATTCACATTTGTTTGTGATGGGGAAGGGGGGATGTGGATTTATGCTAGCAGTTCATTATCACCTGGAAATTTTATCCTCAAGGAGCCTAGACTAAATGATTCGTGCAGATTATGTAAGGAAACCGTAGAAATTGTGTAATATGTTTCTTCACTAACTAGCAAGAAATGACCTAGTAGCTAGAATCATAATCCTACAGTCATGCATCGGAAGTTCATCAAGTTTCATTGACTTATAAAAGCCTATAGACCTCAAAATATCTTTGAGAGCTCAACCTATAAACTGTATTTAATGGGACTACAATATTACACCAGAATGTAGCCTCAAGTCACCTGGATATATAACATGGATTTGTAAAAACAGTGACATTTTTAACAGATGTTCCATATTGAATACTCATAATCTACGAGACACATAGAATGAAAAGCTTAAAAATATAGGGGCCAAGCAAAGGAGAGCAAAATTGTATAGGAACAGCATGGGTTACATTTCACAGCTCTGTATTCTTGTCAGCTCTTAGACTTATATTGAGGATATTTTCAGAGAGCCTACAGATGACAAGCTTATATTCTAATACTTTTGTTTAGCTGCAATGATCTCTTATGAATTATTATTACAAAGTCCAATATTCCATAGGATATTAAATATAAAAGAATATCACAAAAGTTACTTATCCCTGTTCCATTTCTACTTGAATTCCAAAGGATAAAGAGGAAAATCCCTTATTTTGCATTGTCTTTCCCCTTGACACAGATGGTAATTGCATTTTGAGGGATCAATGATAATGGTGATGTGTACATATACACATATATGTATATATGTGTTAATATATAATATATTTATATAGTATGTTCTTTTACAGATATATTATACATAAATTAATTATAACATTTGTTCACCAAAACAAACCTGTGATATAATTATTATTACTACCATCATTATTATCTCCATTTTGCAGATGAAGACTCATGGTTATTGGTTAATGAATGTTAAACAAAAAAATTCAAATGAAGTCTTTCTGATTTCAAATCTCATATTTTTCACATTAAATACCTATATTGCAAATTATATGAAGTCAAAAATGTTACAGCAGAAATTGATCACCAAATCCTACATTAGCTTCAATAGGAAAGGTTTGGGTCTGACAAAAATAATCTTATTACTAAATAAATCATGAATGGAGAAAATTAGGGTGAAAGACTTCACAAAAATTATACAAATCTGAAGTTTTAGAACTGAAAAAGAGAATTTAGGAAGTGTTAGTCCAATGAGTGACAATTATGATGTGGTGGTGGTGGGGAGTAACAACTTTACAAGACAGGTTATAGAGTGGGTAATCTCATTGGACTATATCAATGTGTTGTCTTTCTTCATTTGAATGTAACCTTCTTGTGAACAAAGATTTTCTTTCTGTTTGTATTTGTATTCCCAGAATTTACCACAGTGGACTTTATAAATCTTTATTGAATAATTTGCTGTCTCCTTAAATAGTGTTATCTCCCTCAGCAGAGATCTTTGTCAGCTGTTGTTAAAGAAGTCCATATGTATTGTAGGTTAATTATGTAACCTTTTATCTTTTTTCTAATTCAGAGGCACTCTTGTATCCTAATTTTCAGCTGAGGAAAATAAGAGCCAGGGAAGTTGTTAAAAGACTCACAACAAGTTAGGAATAGAGACAGGACTAGAAAGAAGAAGGAAATTGAAAAAAGAGCATAGATTCTAGATTCAAAAGTTTTGAATTTATATACCACCTCTGATATTTGTATTGGGTAAACTTTACTATCTTTTGAATCTCTGCTTCCTCATCTAGAAAATGAAAAGGTTGGTTTCTGAAGTCTCTTACAATTCTATATTTCTAATCACAAACCTAATTTCTTTTTACTACATGGCTAGCTTTCTTTTTATGGGAAGAATCAATCTTGGTCTTGCAAAGCCCCGATAAACAGTCTAGTCTGAACTTAAAATCTTTAATCTAAACTATCTTTCCACCAAATCAATGTCATGGGGAATATCTCATTGGACAGACTGAACAGAAAGCTTGGTATGGATGGAGATGAAATATCAAAAGGTCAAGTGACAAAAAGTTTTTGTCAATATTGGCTTAGAACAAATCCCAGCACTAGAGAAAGTAAAAACTAAATATTGATTATCTTTAAATTAAATTCAAGGCATTAAATGGCCTTTTAAAGGTGTTCTTGAATCTATATCTAAACAAGACCAAGAAATAAATAACTGCTAAGGCAGGATCTGATCAAGAGCAAAGCCTAAACATAAGAGACCCTGCTCCTACAGTACACTTCCTGCAGTGAAAAGTATATTAGATCAGAGGGGAGTACCTTCAGATGCACTATTTGACCTTTCAGGAAATCACTTAAGCTTTCTGGGACAGTTTTTTCCCTCTGCTTAATGAGGAGGATAAAGCAGATGATCTCAAGGGTCCTTTCAAGCTCAAAAATGCCTAATTTTAATTCAGATAATTGGGAGGACTGCATAAAATCGTGTAAGCAATCATTAATTTTTCAATGTTGTATCCTATACAACAAAGAGTAACATGCCTTTTGTGTACCAAGCACTATTCTTGGGGGTGGGGGGTAGGGGTTTCCTTTCATTTTCTTTTGGATCAGAAATTCAAATCCCATTGGAAGTAATCCGTGTTTTTCAAATGTTTTTCAGCACCTCAGTCTCCAAAGAGAAGAAGCTGCTTAATTACTGGGAGTGGGAGGTGAGAGAGGGGAAACATCTCAGTAAGATTAAACCAAATACTCCTTGTTTGACGAGGCAATCACAGAGATCCATAGCTTACTTCAGTCTTCCAGGTTCCTTTGAGGATTTGAGGTTTATTTTCTCACCCCAAGATAAGGCCAAGACTGGACCACATGATTGCCAAAGGGCCTATTTTCTCATCATATTAAATGGCCAATGTGAGGGATAGTATTTCAGCAAAGATATAAGGGCTGCTTTCAATCAGAGTAGGCAAACTTAGCATAATTTTCTTAAAAATACTTAAGAACAATACTTTTTCAAACATATTATTTTTGTGCTTCGGGGAAAAAAAAGAGAAAGAAGAAAAAAAGAAAGAAAGAGAGGGAGAAAGAAAGGAGGGAGGGAGGGAGGGAGGGAGAAAGAAGGAAGGAAAGAAGAAAAGTAGGAAGGAAGAAGGAAGGAAGGTAGGAAGGAAGGAAGGAAGTAAAGAAAAAAATAGAATTTATGCACACATGTGTATATATACATGTATGTATATGTATATACACATATATGCATGTACACACATAGTCAGATATTGTGCTATATATACACATGCATGTATGCGCACATTTATGCTAATGTGTGTGTGTGTGTGTGTGTATTCTGTGTCTCTATTTGAACATTACACATTTTGTGATGTACAACATACTGCTTTCCCATCAGCAAAACTGATTCTGCAGGCTGAACCTGAGACCTCCATGTGGGATTAACACTTGATATATTAAAAATGGAAAGAGAAATCAATTTAAACTAGAAATGGACACATTTATTTTTAAAAGCATAAATTCTGAGCAAACTAATACAGCATGTAGAGTAAAATTAATTGAAAAAATATTTCTTATAATATTTATTGTTAATGAGCTCAGATGGGGCTCCTTCTGAGAAATGAGGGCCATACTCTAAGAATCTATAAGCAGTCATTAAGTCTTGAGGTAGACAGTAAAAATATTATTTTGGAAGAGACAGAAAGAAGGAAAAATTCCATACAACACTAGCTCCCATTAATATAAGTTTTAAGATTTTCAAGGTCCTTTGATATAACTTGATGAAGTGGGGTGCTATCATCTCTGCTTTACAGATGAAGAAATTGAGGTCAATCTCAGAAACAAACAAACAAACATCAAACCAAAAAGCTGAAGCTCACTTAATCAAGTGACTTGCCCAAGTCCACATAGCTATTAAGTGTCCCTTGCAGGATTTGGCATGAGGTATTTCAGACTTAGAGTTCAGTGCTCTGACCATTATATATTCTGTTCTCACAGAAAACGCAGAGACTCAAGGGATAGCATGCAACCAAACATTCAATTATCAAGAGTTTATCAATAAAACCACAATATGATGTGTAATCAAACTTTGCTAATTTGCCACATGTGGGAAAAGGCTAATCAGGGTTAATGAAAAGTGTGAGTTATAGAGCATTGTTTAAAGAAATGTAGTTTTATGACCTTCAAATACATGCAGTAATAATGTTGGGAGCCCAGCTCTGAACCCTGGAGGATCTTGTATAGTGGGTCACTGGAGACCAGTATATGTGAACAATATAAAATCCTCATGTCTGGTTATATGAGCCTCTGGGAGAAGTAGGAATGTGTGGTTATGCCTTAAAGGAACAAGATTGTCTTCTCCAATTCGGAGGAAAACTCTCAGGAGTAGGCAGAATTACAGAGGTGAACTCCAACATTTGGCTTGAAAGCTTGAAAAGGAAACAAAAGACACACAGGATGGGAATGAAAGCTGGGGGTGCTGCTGATGTTTGAGTAACCACCAAGCTTTTCTGGAGCTAAGAGAACAGCTGGAGGTTCATAAGGAGAAGTCTATCTAAAAAGAATAATTATTACTAAACTGACCAACTGAAAGAATGCCAGTTCTTCTCTTCACTCTATTTGTCCAAAACCTAGCTTTTCTTTAAAATGTGCATACCTTCCTGTTTGACTAATATTGACAGCCAGCATATGATAAAGTATGATCAACTGCAGTAGTGTCTAAGCGGGGTGCTTCCTACCACTATCTCCATAATTACAGAAGGCCTAACTTCTCCAATCAAACAATGTGTGTTTGAGGTGTAAAATGGGCATGAACAAGTTAAGTTGTTAACAATCATTTATTAAGCATTTACTATATGCTAGGCAGTGTGTTAAGTGTTAAGAAAGACAGCACTTGTCTTATTTTCTAAGAAAGGAAGACAACATATAAAAATGAGCTGAAAAATAAAGGAGGAGGGAGAGGGGCAAGACAAGATACTCTGGAGAGTCAGAAGCATAGTCTGAATGGGAATGGAGTGAACATAACTGGCCTGGACACTTTCTTTTAAAATGGAGTTGTAATTGTACACAGTAAGAACAAGATTTTGTGATAATCAACAGTGATGGACTTGGGTCTTTTCAACAACATGGTGATTCAAAGAAATTCCAATAAACTTGGTATGGAAAGTGTCATCCATATCCAGAGAGAGACCTAGGGAGACTGAATGTGGATTGTAGCATAGTGTTTTCAGCTTTTAGGGGTTGTTTTTGTTTTTTTTTTTGTTTTGTTTTTCTTTCTTGTGATTTTTTTTCTGCTTTTGACTGATTTTTCTTATACAGCATGATAAATATGGAAATATATTTAAAAGAATTGCACATATATAACAATATAAAATTGCTTGCTTTTTGGAAGGGAGAGGTAAGGAAGGGAGACATAAAAATTTGGAACATAAAGTTTTACAAAGATGAATGTTGAAAACTATCTTTACATATATTTGAAAAAATAAAATGCTACTTTTAAAAAAGTGACAAAAGAGAAAAAATAAAATAAAATGAAAATTTTAAGAACTGACCATTCTGAAAGAGCCACAGAGTGCTCTTTCCAGATGGAAAGGTTGCTATGGAATTGGAAAGTCAGAAATCAGAAGACTGAGGAATGTTTGACCATCAGTAGAATCTATAACTGCAGCTATCTAGGTTGTATGGAGGTTAGAGCAGCAGATCTGGAATCAGGAAAATCTGAATTCAAATCTGGCTTCAGATTCTGGGCAAGCTGATTAAGTTTCCTCATCTGTAAAACTGGAAGAATAATAGCATCTACCTCCCATGATTGTTGTGAGAACCATATGAGATAACATTAATAAAGTTCCTTCCAAATTTTAAACTGGTATATAAATGCTAGCTGTTATCCCTATTAAATCATTTGGATCAATTTATCAATCAACTGCACAAAGTAGGTATAAACAATCCATCAAAAGAGGGGTAAAATACTTTTGAACTATAGGATAACAGCAAATTACAAAGATATACATGCAGACTTGTGGTTCAGTTTTAGGACAGTATAAGGATCCCAGTCAAGTGCTATATTTAAGGACTTCCAGCAAAAGAACTGTGTAAGTGGTAACCTCTTTGCTACATGTGTCTTCTGAGTTTGATTTGGATGCTATATATACTTGTGGGGGAAAGTGCCCCAAATTGTGGGGAAGGGAAGTATGATTATATGGTCCCAATAAATATCCTTTTATAAAAAGAAAAAATAAGGGGAAAAAACAATTAGCATTCATTAAGCAGCTACTGTATGCCAGGCACTATGGTAAGCACTTTATAAATATTCCATTTTACCTTCATGATAATTCTAGGAGACAGATATTATTATTATTATCTTCATTTTTACATTTGACAAAATTGAGATAGAAAGAGGTCAAATGACTTGACTGGGGTCACATAGTTCAGAAGAATGTGAGGTTGAATTTGAACTTAGGTTTTCTTACTCAAACCCAACACTTTCATATGTGCTAGAGATCTGAAAGGGAGATGTTGGGTCATTTTTCAGTTTTGTCCAACTCTCCATGACCCCACTTGGGGTTTCCTCAGCAGAGATATTGGGGTATCTTGCCATTTCCTTCTTCTGTTCATTTTCCAGATGAGGAACTAAGGCAAACTTGGCTAAGGTCACATAGCTAGTAAATTCCTGTGACCAGCTGTTTTCCTGCTTCTAGGCTCAGCGCTCTATCCAATATGCCCCCACCTGCATTAATAATGGGGAGATATCAACTTGTAAATGACTTTTAAAAGTATATTATGGGAGTCTCATAAAGAACAATAGTAGAAATTACCCCTAACTACTCAGGGATATCCCTAGAATCCCAAGGGAAGATATTTAGTCATTGTCTGGAGAACAAACCTTTAACTGGTCATCAGAGTTGAGACATAAGCCCAGACCCTACATTACAGATGTATTATATTATTGGGAATGATATTGAAAGCAGGATGGTCTATGACTATAAAGGTATCTGTGGAGATAGATAGAAACATAAAATAGATCCTCTAGCTTGGCATGGAACTCTACAATCAAAAGAGAAAATCTTATTGATTCATATATTCTATAACTTATCAGACTAAAATAAAAGTATGAAAAGTATGAATAAAAGTATGAATAAAAGTATGAATAAAAATATAGAATCCAAATCAAACTCAGAAGGCACATGTAGCAAAGAGGTTACCACTTACACAGTTCTTTTGCTGGAAGTCCTTAAAAAAAGAAAAGTATGTTATTTCTTCTCTCTCAGCAAAAGACTTAGTCTCATAAGCAATTTCTATCTTGTGGGGAGGAGTACCTGAGACTAGAGCTGGTGGATCTGCTACTTTGAATCACATAGTCCTGCCCACTGCTCTTCTTTATACATGGTCCAGTAGAACATCTATCATTAGTTAAAGCCAAGGCTGGTCAGTAAAGAGTGGGTCAGCCCCAGTGAAAGGAGAAAAGTAGTTGGGAAAGACCCATAATGCAATGCCCACATTCCAAAGTTGTTTATTTATATCTCTATATGTTATTTTTCCAGCACAAAACATAACTCCTTGAGGGGAGATCATGTTTCATTGTAATCTTTGAGTCCCAAGAATCTAGCATAGTGGGTTGGCATACAGCAGGCTCTTAATAGATGCTTACTGAAAGAATGAATGGCTCACTATGTTGAGCTGTTGCATAAAGATAAAAAATGAAACACTCCCTATTCTTCAGAACATTATATTCTACCAGGAGATAGAAAATGTATAATGTCAAGTATAGGGCAAAGTAACTGAAAGAAAGAAAGTCAGAGAGAGACAGAGACAGAGATACAGAGACACAGAGACAGAGACACACATAAAAAATCAAATGGAGAAAGAGAGACAGACACACAGAGAGATAGAGAGAGAAAGACAGAGACAGGGAGAAAGACAGAGAGATACGGAGAGACAGAGAAACAAAAATAATAACAACTCACACAATTACTGCAATTTCTTTATATAACCTAATTTGATTTTCACAACAATCATGAAAGTTGCATAGGATGGGTTAATTTTTATAATAGCTTTTTATTTTTCAAAATATACATAAAGATAATTTTCAACCTTCACCCTTGCAAAACTCCAAATGTTTCTCTCTCCCTACCCCATCCTTCTCCCCTAGACAGCAAGTAATCCATTGGGTTAAACATGTGCAATTCTTCTAAACATATTTCCATATTTATCATGCTGCACAAGAAAAATCAGATCAAAAGGAAGAAAAAATGAGAAAAAACAATCAAGCAAACAACAATAACAACAAAGTGAAAATATTATGTTGTGATCCACATTCAATCCCCATAGACCTGTTTCTGAATGTTTGGATGGGTATTATTAACCCTGTTTTATAGATGAAGGAACTAAAGCTCAGAATTTAAAACTAGATTATAAGACTCCATGTCCAGACCCTTTCCATTATGCTATACTATAAAGCGAATCAAATTTCCAGGTGAAGGAAAGTAGCAGAGGTCAGGCTTGTCAGGAGAGGTTTTGGAGAAAGTAGCATTTGTTTGGAAGTAAGGTTCACTCAAAATTGGCTCACAGAGGAAATAACACACACAAAACACTTTTGCGGAAAGCCAGGGTAAAAGGAAAGAGAATAGAACAAGCAAGAGGGAAATAACAGTTAAAATAGTAATTGGGAAAATAATTTTGAAACAAGTTTCTCTGATGAAGGTCTCATTTCTCAAATGTATGGAAAAGTGAGTCAAAATTTATTTTAAAATATAATAAAGAGCTGTTCTTTAATTAATAAATGACCAAATTACTGGGAATGATATCCTTAAAGTGCTATAAAATCATACGTATCTTTTGACCCAACAATACGATTAGATGGCATGGATCCCAAAAGAGATTTTAAAGAAAGGAAAAGGGCCTGTAGGTACAACAATATTTATAGCATCTCTCTTCTCAGTGCAAAGAACTGGAACTTGAAGAAATACCCATCAAATGTGAAATGTTTGAATAAATTGTGGTATGTGATTATGATGCAATATTATTTCACTATGGAAAATGATGAGAAGGATGTTCTCAGAAAAACCTGAAAAGTCCTCCATGAACTCAAGCAAAATGAAATGTACTGTGTACAAAGTAATAGCAAGGTTGTGGAATGATCAGTTATGAATGATTGCTATTCTCATCAATACAGTGATCCATAAGAACTCTGAAGAACTTATGATGAAAAATGTTTTCAATATGCAGAGAAAGATCTGATTGTGTCTGAATACAGATTGAAGCAAACTCTTTTTAAAAAAAAACTTTATTTTTCTTGAGGGTTTTTTTTTGGGGGGGGTGAGATTTATGTTTTCTTTCCCAATATGACTTTTATGGGGAAAAATAAAAAAAAACTCACGTATAGCCCTTCTCCAAAATAATAATAATAATAAATAAAATGAAGCTAGTATAACTGGACCAAAGAATGCTTGAAAGCTGAACCACAGAGTACATGTTGGGGAATAATGTGTAAAAAGTCTGGAAAGATAGGAAGGGGGAAAATTGTATAAAGTTTTAATGCCAAACAGAAAAATCTTTAGTAGGTTAGAGGTCATAAGGAAGAACTAAAGAAGAAAAAACATTTCAGATTCTGAAATGAAAATGAAATCAACATCCAGGTTCTTCCTGAGGACTCCAAAATTCCTCTTGAGGAGGAATTCAGTCTTCGGTACATAATAGATGAGTCAACTTTTAGACCTTTCTCATTGGAAGGAATTTTGCCTTCTATCAAGCTGAAATTTGCCATTTGAGTTTCTACCTATTATTTCTAAATTGACCTTCAAAAGAAAAGAACAAATCTAATTTTTCTTCTCCATTATAGATATTGAAATACTTGAAGACAACTATCATATCCCCTTTAAGTCTTCCCATTTCCAGGTTAAATGTCCCTAATTCCTTCAGTTTTTGGCTTAGTTGGCATGGTAACAGTTATATACCTTGAACATTCACTATCCTGTTGATATCCTTCCCAAAATGTGAAGCCTCAAACTGAAATATTCCAGCAGGGAATGCTACAAGGCAGCCACCTCCCAAATTCAGTATTATTTGAATTAACACTAATATATTAAAATTGTGTCTACTTTCTGCCCCATCCTACACCTTGCTTCCTAAACTCAATACCACTCTATTTTTAATATTTAACTTTGTCTAACGTGTCTCATAGAATCAAAATACACTCCATCTTCACCTTTTAAAAGCTTCAACTTTCATGCTCAATTCTGGTGTCATATCCTGATTAACCTAGTTGTTCAGACTATTTCTCTCCATGGATTATTTTGTTCCTTGCTTATCTATGTAATTGTGATATATCAGAAGTAGAATGCAAACTCCTTGAAGGCAAGGACTTATCCTCACTTTTACTATCCCCCCCCCCAAAAAAAAAAAACAACCCTAGCACTCAGAATAGTTCCTTGAATATAGTCATTGTTTAAAATGTTTTTATGAAATGAATGAATGTTGACCTTTAGAACAGTAAAATGCCCAGAAACTATTGTACCATACCTTCCCTATTATATATATGCGTGTGTGTATGTGTGTGTATATATATATATATATATATATATATATATATATATATATATGTGTGTGTGTGTGTGTGTGCGTGTGTGTATGTGTGTATATATATATATATATATGTGTGTGTGTGTGTGTGTACATATATACACATACACATATAGAGGGAGATATATATATATATTTACATTATATATATATATATATATTTTAATAGAAATTTACATGTATCCCTATTAAATCTTATTAATTTGGACAATCATTTTTATTCTTCTGAAATAGTTTTTGGATACTGATTCTTTTCTCTTTTCTGTGTCCATGCAATAGTCCTCAACTGTAACCAGGATTATTTCCAGTCATCCTGATCTATATCTTGTTACTGAATCTAGATGACTCCAGAGAAGAAAGTGAGGTTAGTGACTTTGCACTCTCTCTCTTAAATCCAAATCACTTTCATGTCATGAAATGTCTCCATGTTGTCAAGATCCTCTTCAAGAATGAATGACAAATCACAGCATAATCCCTTGCAATTTATTTTACCTGTGAGTAAATTATTGAGTGGCTAGTTGGCACAAGGGATAGAGTATCAGGCCTGGAAAAAGGAAGACCTGAATTCAAATCAGGACTGAGACACTTACTAGCTATACAACCCTAAACAAGTCATTTAACCCTGTTTGCCTGAGTTAGAGAAGGAAATAGCAAACCATCATTGTATCTTTCCCAAGAAAACTTTGGTCATATAGAGTTGAACACAACTAAAAATTGACTAAACAACAACAAAATTATTAAGAGAAATATTGGACAGAATAAAGACAAGGGCAGATCTTGATGGCATTCTATTAGAGACTTTCCACTCATCATAATTATAACTAATGCCCTGACCAAATGTGGACCTTTGAAAGGTGAACTAAGGATCAAAGGACACTTTTGATCAGCAGCTACTCAAAACCATAGATTTTATTGATTTTTTCTTTTCTTTTACTGGACAAAACTAAAGCACATATTAACATATTAATTCAAAGCAAAAGGCATTTAATCAAAGCAGAAATCATTAATTAAATAATACAGAAAATCCTCTCATATGTTCTGGTATACATTGTCCTGTTGGTTTCCAATTATCGTAGGGGAGAGAGAAAAGCAGTTAGAAATGAACACTTATATGACCTATATAGGAAAGGAAACACAAATAGTCTTATTCATGCTTCAGACGAGCCTGTGACTCTGAGGCTTCAGCTTGCTCCTTCTCAGAGAGAGACTGTTATCATTTTTGGTCTAATATCATCTATCAGGTAATACTTCCATTGTCAGCTACAAGTTGCCTCTTCAGAATAGCATCTCCTCTCACTATGGCTCATGCATAAAATAAATGATCTGGCTTTCTATTTGACCAAGAAAATTGAGGCAATCCAACATGAGCTTCTTCAGTTCCTTTTTTTTATTTCACATAACTTTTTCTGAATTATTCCCAACTCTTTTCTTCTTCCTTTTGGTTATTAAAGAAATATGGCAAATTTTTCCTAGAGCTAACAACTCTTTCTTTTCTTTTATAGGAATCTGCTTCACATTCACCAAGGCATCAATTTCTCCCTAATCATTAGCTCTCTTTCTCTTTACAAATGTGCTCAGGTTAAACCATCCAGATACCCCAAATTCATTCAATAAGAATTCTAGCATCATTTGAGTCTTCAAAGCTGCATCACATTTATATAGTGATTCTCTCTTAAAGCCTTTTTTTTCTTTTTTCAAAGGAAGCATTCCAATTTTTTTTTTTCTACTCACAGATTCAAGGTCTCAGATTTGGAAGAGACCTTGGAAACCATCTGGTACTATTTGTACCTAAAGAATCTTTTGGGAGAGATATAAGTGGAAGAAGATTCTTCAGTGAGAATTCAGCAAAAGTTATTATTCTTTGGAGATGAAAAGATAGAGATATTAAAGGGTAAAGAGGAAAGCCTTTTAAATGCAAAATAGACATTCCTCACCAAATAAAAAGGGAGAAATTATAAATACCTTAATTTTGTGCCTTCCCAGCAAAACAGTAAATGTATTTTCAGAATATAGACCAAGGAAAATTAACTTAGTGATCTTTAGCTATCTTCATGTTTTACTCTTCTTTATTTTCTACTTTATTTTTCTTGAAAGATTTTTTTTTTTTTTGAGGAGGGAATCTATGTTTTTTCCCCCTACAACATGACTTTTACGAAAGTATTTTGCATAGCTTCACATGTGCCTTATTTGTTAAAGGAGGAGTGGGAGTGAGAAGGAAGGGAGAGAATCTGAAGCTCAAAATTTTAAAAATAAATGTAGAGAATTATTTTACATGTAATTGAGGAAAATAAAAAGTGCTAAATTTAAAAAAATATATTATATGCTTATATTGAATACTATTGTTCATATTCATTTTGACTTGCATGTGAAATTGATTTATGAGACAGACTTGTGCAAAGTTGTCAGCTTTATTCTATTACAAAGTCATCCAAGTTTAGGGACAAGACAAAAATCAAGATGACTGGTGAAAGCCCTAGATGTTTGGCATTTTCCAATATCTGACCAGATTCTAAAGCTCCACAATATCCGCTTCAGCTGACTTCATAGCTGTTGGAACTAATTGTTCTCATCCTCCCAGTCTTCTGGGGGAGGTTTTCTCGTGGTTGGGTAGATATTCTCCTAATTCACTGATAGATTTGAAGCCCATCAGTTAGCCTAACTTGGTTTAGCCTATCTGCCAAGATAGTTTTACAGGAAAATGGGAGCTGCAAATGCAACAGCTTCTTGGAGACACTAGGAGAGTTGAGTGACAAGTAAACACCAGATGAGCAGCCCTGAAAAGGACTCAACAGCCTTCACAGCAGAGATACTAGTCCTCCTTGAACACTCCATGCACCCCTTATATTACATACCATATTTCCATTAACCTTTTTTGTTCTGTCCTTTTCAGTCTAAAGATTTTCTCCTTCACAGAAAGAATAGCTATTGCATATATATATGTATATGTATGTTCTTCGCCACAAAAAGAATACCTATTGAAAAAATACACACACACATATTATTGTTGTAATCTCTCTGAGCAACAAGTATATTTTTCTTTTCTTTTTTTCCAATGTGGAAGAAAAATAAATAATCATTTTGGGGGGGGGCATTATCCTGAATATTCTTCTCTAGCGGCAACATTTTCATAGCTTTAAAACTCTTCCAGGGCTTTGGCATACTTTTTAAAATTTATTTTCCATTCTACTTTGTATCTACTTCTGTTCCCATTTTTTTAAATTCTATGTTGGTCAGGTGAATTTCCTGTGTGCTTACATCAATCTCTGTAGACCATAACCCATTTTCTTCATTAATGAAATTGTTCTTTGCATCTTTAGAATTTCCTGCAAAAAAGCCTCACAACTCTCCTGGTCTTAAAATTTCTTCCACAATTTTTGTCCTTGGTATTTCTTTGAGCCCTTTGAAATTTACTCTCTCAAGATCTATCTTACCTGGCTGTCTTCTCCTTTGAGTTCAAGAAGCTAGATGAGCTAATTATGTCCCTACAAGATTCCCATGATTTCTATTTCAACCACTAGTTCCTAGTTGTTTGTGAGAATCAGATACATTATGGAATTTCTCCTCACTGACTTTAAATTTTGAGAGATGATATGGCAGGGGTGTGTGTTACAGTAGAAAAAGCAGCAGAATCATAGAATCTGAGTTTTAATACTGATTCTACTGCACACTACTTGTATGACTATGAGCTACTGCTTAGCTTCTTTGGTTCTCAGTTTCTTCCTGTAAAATGAAAAGGTGGAAGGAGCTTTTCTCTGAGGTTTCTTGTAGCTCCAGCTCTGATCCTATGATTATGTTCTTCCTTGAATTCTCCCTATACTTTCATCCTCCTCCAGCTAAATCCTATTGTTCCCCAGTCTCTTTTATTTCTTGTCTTCCATTTCAATTGTGCATTCTGGAACCCAACTTACAATCATTAAAAAAAAAGTATCATTGATTCTCTTTAGTTTTGCAACATAGACATTTCTGGGAATTACTCCCTCCTTCCCCTTGAAACTGAGCTCTTCTCTGTAACACAGCAAAACCCAAGACAAATAAAAACAGTTAACAAAATAACCAACAAAGTAACTATATCTGACAAAATAGCAACTATTGGGCAGAAAGTTGTTGTTGTTGTTGTTGTTGTTGTTGTTTTTTCACTATCTTTCCTCTGTACTTATTACTGGTTTTTCATTTCACACAGACTTTGAACTTCTTGTCATTCGCATCATTGTCAGCCCTGTGGACATTGTTTATTTGGTGCTTTTTATTTCACTCTCTGTAACTTCATATAAATCACCCTCCCTTCTCTGAATTCCTCATATTACTAATGTCTTGCTATATAGTAATACAAGTAATGCAAGTTAGGATGGAGGAAATCAGTAACTCATCTTTCTGAGTTCATATCTGGCTTCAGACACTTACTGGTTGTGTGACCCTGAGTAAGTCAGTTAACATTGCTTCAATTTCCTCATCTGTAAAATGAATTGAAGGAGGATTAGGCAAATTTCTCTAATATATTTGCCTAGAAAACCCCGAATGGGGTGAAAAAAGTTGGATACAACTGGAAAGTGGCAACCATATTTTCATCAATGCTTCTTATTTGATGGACTGCTCCTTTGCTGCCCCCCCCACATACACACACACTGCTATGAATATTTTAATAAATATTATCTTTCCTTAATCCTCAGGACATATGGCTTGTACCCATATTTGATCATTAAGAAACTTCCTTTTGTCCACTTCCATTATCTTATGCTCGGAAACTTAGCTTCCATGACTAAGCCATATTCTCCAGTACTGATTGCTTCTGCTCCCATGTCCCCTGGCATACTGGATCAGAGGGAGATTGGTACATTCTTTTCTTTGCACTGCCAATTCCTTGCCAGGAGAAGAGTTGGCATAACCCATTCTCCCTTTGGTACCAACAGTCAGCAGGTTTTCTTTCTTTGATTTTTACCCCATCTATCTATATCTATCCAGGTGCTTGTTATTGAGTTTTGTCAATCCCACAGGTTACCCTTTCTTAAGGAATTCATTACCTGGCTCAAGGTTCTTTTCTCCAAAAACAACCCCTTCCTTCATATTTTAGGACTTCAACTTATATATTTATAATCCTTCCAGTTCATTAAATTCGATTTGCATATGTAAATGTCATGGATATGACATGATTTGACAATAACAAAAATAGCTAGCATTTATATATCTCTTTAATATTGGTAAAGCACTTTATAAACACTTCATTTTATCCTCACAATTCTGAAAAATGGGTTATATTATTATTCCTATCTTACAAATGGGGAAACTGAGGCAGAGAGAAATTAATTGGTTTGCCCCATATTTGTACATATCCTGCATTTATTTCTCTTTAAATACATTATCTCTTCACATCAAATCTATGCTTTTTCAGGGAATGCTTCTCTTTTACATTTGTCTCTCCAATGCCCAATAAATAGAAAATGGTTAATAAATGCTTGCTGGATGATTAATAATTGCTTGCTATAATGTTGTAGTTTAAGGGAGAATGTTGTTGAAGGCTAGGAACCCTCCAGTCAAGGGAGATGGAAAAGAAATAGGAAGATGAACAGAAAACAAATGAGCAGTCTATCAGTTGTTATCATCTGGGCAAAGTATTGAGGCATGTCAAAGAACTGAGCCAACTATGGCTTAGTGGTACTTGGCCCTGGGCTGACCTTGAAGGAACAAATTCTAAACAAGCATCAACAACATCCTCCCCTAATCTGCCCCACCACACAGCCCCTATACATACACTTTCCACACATAGTCTGGGAGTACTAATGTCAGAAGTGCTCCAACCTGAAGTAAAAGAATGAAAAAAGCATATGAAAGCTTCTTTAACCTCCAGTGAAGGACCCTGGGGTGAGTGTGGGTGGAGGCTTCAGGACAGAATGGCAGCTCTGGGCAGGCTCTGGGGGCTAGCTCTGATTGACAGTGGCAGAAGAAGTATCTGAAGATTAAAAGAGGGAATTAACTATAATTGTCACAGAAGGAGGTAGAGGCTGTACAGATGACAGGGAAAAAGAAAATTTTTCCTGGGAGAGAGCTGATCTAGAAGAAATAAAATGTATCCTTCTCTCCATGATCCCAGAAGTATAGTTTAAGGGACAAGGAATAGCCTAAAGAGGTACACCCAGGCTATAAACTCTCTGGGGAATTGCCTTTAGAGAATGAGTTATTATATGACACCTGAAGCTCTCTTTAGGTTTATAGAGAAGAGAGAATATAATTGAGAGCTATGCCAAAAGCACGCTGAAGCCAGTTTATATTGTCTCTGGCTCTAGTTTGATTGTTAAATTTTTAGCGTGAGAATTTATACTTCAGAAATAAACAAACCAAATCAGGGTATTAGTTATTGTTTTGTTGATTGTCTAGACTCAAGAAAATGGTGGCTAAAAGTTAATTATGAAGATTAAACTTAAAAGTATGTCCTCCATAATTTTTTTTTCTTTAGAGAGAGCTAGTTATTAAACATTTACCAGCATATTTCTGGGCATGACATGCCTATTATAATTCTATGAGGCTTTCTTTGGGATCTAGGTCACATACAAAGAAAATAACACAAATGGGACATCCAAAATGAAGACAGTGTCTGCTACATTTCTATGGAAATGCATCCAGGATTGGGTTGTTGGGTTCATTCAACAGGAACTTTTTGAGAGCTCTTTTATCTCTCAACTCCAATCCTAGATTTTAATCTAACAGCAATTTTTAGTTTCCCACCTTTGCCCCATATAGTGCATTATCTATTATTAACTTTGGCAAATTAAGTTAGGGAATGCATAATATGTGTGTCCAGTAACAAGAGAGCTGGCTTTGGAATTAGAGGAACTGACTTCAAACCCATCTCCAATGGTTACTATCTATGTAAATTTAACTTTCATAGACCTCAGTTTCTTTACCTGTAAAAAAAAAAAAGACTTACCTTTTCTTTCCTTTCTTTACCTTCCCTTTCCTTCCCTCTCTATCCTTCAAATAGTATCTCTGATCCCTTCTAAGTCTAACTATGTTTCTAATACTGCTAAAATTTTCTCTTTTTGAAATGTTACATTATATTTTATTGAATAGTATATGCAGGAAATGGCAACATGGCTACCTGATAACCAAGGAACTGATTTTCAATGATGGCATTTGAGCTTCAACAAGCCTCATTTGTTTTAAGGTTCCTTATTGAATATAATGGCAACATTTAGGGAATTTTGCCCTATATCAGGCAAAGACTCTGAACAAGGTAAATGAAAAAGGAAATGATGTAATTGCCATGCTAGGTCAGTTATCAAAAGTTTTGAGATATTCCAGATCCCCCAAGAGTTCACTGGTAAGTGGGGTGCTTAGACAATAGTTACTAAATCTGTCACTGTTGAATAAGAGTTGATGAATGAGTTTAATGTTCCTATGATGAAAGTAGAATGAGCTAAGGAGAACATAAAAGGTCTATTGAGAGGAAAGATGTATGACTCCTCATCTTTTGATCCAATACTAATTACCTAAGCATCCAGGGACCTAGGACTGACAGACAGCATCTTCCCCCCAAACCAGAGTTTGAATAGTAACATTGCTAGGGATTACTCAGTTAATAAGTACTTATTAAGCACTCAATGAAGTGTCAGGCACAATGTTTAATGCTAAAGATAGAAATGAATCAAAATAATTTTTCTTGCCCTCAAGGATGTAATATGTGAGGGGCAGCTAAGTAATGCTCTTGGTAGAGTGCCAGATCTGAACTCAGGGAGATTGAAGTTCAAATCTCAGACTAGCTGTATCACCCTATCCCAACCACTTAACCTCCATTTGCCTCAGCTTCCTCATCTATAAAGTGGAGACTTTAGCACTTAACCTCCAAAGATTGTTGTAAAGATCAAATGATATAAAACACTTATGCTTGGCACACAGGAAATATTATATAAATACTATTTATCATTATTATATTCTAATGGCAAAGATAATATGTAATAATGGTATATCAAAAATATATTCAGTATAATTGGAAGATAATCTCAGAGGAAAGGCACTATTAAAGGTAAGGAGAGAGGACATAAACCAGACCAATTTAGTGATATGTAAGGAATTGGAGAGCTTGAGGAAAGACTTGAGGATCAGGGTGAACAGGATAGGAAAGGAGATGGATCAAGAAACACCTCCTGCAGAAGGTAGGATTTAAGTTGAGTCTTGAAGGAAATTAGAAAACTGACTTTTAAGAAGCTATTGTGTGACAGTCATTGGGTAAACTTATTTTGACTATTATTGAAGTCATATCCTCCAGTACTTAGGAAAGCTACATCAATATCTTTGCTACTTTTTAAAAGTAGGGTAGGAAAGGTCTCCAACTTCAATCATGATTGAAAGATACTTCAAAAAGTAATTATCAAAGAAACAGGACTTGTGGAGCCAACAGAATTAGCGTAGTTCAAACAAGTAACCAAGGAAATGGAATATTATGAAATACAAGGGTTGTATCCATATACAAGTGAGTAACAAGGACAGTCTAGACAGCTGATTAGGTAAATAAAGGCTTTAACTTTTTTGTTTTTTTACAATACTCTTTCAAACTGGTTAGAAGCAACAGATCCCAGAACAATGTTTTCACAAGACATTCTAAGACAAAGGAAATATCAAAATAATATCTTTCAAATTGCCATTTTCATTTCTACAGAAAAGCTAAATAGGGTCCCAGATTCCTCTGCAGCAGCAGTTCCCAACTCTGTTGTTGATGTTCCATGAATGACTTGGGACAACAACAACAACAAAAAGTATTGTGTATTGCGAGGTAATTAAATATATTATTCTTAATATTCTGTTATTATTTATTATATATGATATCACTATTGAATTTTTAACCTTTTGGAGCATCATCACAGACCCTTAAGGGCTTCATGGACCACTCTATTGAAACCACTACTCTAATAAAGATGAAATTATATAAATACTGATTGAATATAGCTCAAAACTATTCTGTATTCTCTAAATAGATATATTAAACCACTAAGAGTAAGTCACTTAACCTCTCAAGTTTCAGGTTCTCATTAGCAATTTAAAGGGGGCAGGAGTGGGAGTAGATGAGATTCAATTCAACAAAAACTTATTTAGTGGCTACTAATTTGCAAAGCACTATGGTGGCTGGTCTCATCCTTTTCAGCTCTAAAGTTCTATGATTTATAAACTATGGTGAGAACTATAGATATAAGTAACAGCCTCTCTCCATTTAATCCTAAATCTAGTTTCTTCCTTGCAGAATTATTTTCAATTTATTCTGTTTAAATTTTTTTAGCATTAGTTGTTTGCATCCGTTCCCATTAGACTATGAGCTTCTTAAGGGAAGAGTGTTTTGGCTTATCTTTGTATTCCCAGTTCTTAACATAATTTCTAGTACATAGTAAATGTTTAAGAATTGTTTATTGAGGCTAAAGATGAGCTAGAGAATATTATGAAATGAAAATGGACAATTTTTATTACATTAAATTAACAAGGTTTTGCACAAACAAAGCCAATGCAAAAAAAAAATTAAAAGGGAAGTACAAAGCTGGGGATGGGGGCGGGGGGGGGGGATTTACAACCATATACTGATTAAGACCTCATTTCTAAAATATATAAAGAACTATGTCAAATTTATAAGAATACAATTAATTCCCCAATTGATAAATGGTCAAAAGAAATAAACAGACAATTCTCAAATAATGAAATTAAAGCCATCTATAGTCATATGAAAAAATGCTCCAAATCACTAGAGAAATGCAAATTAAAACAATTCTGTGGTACTACCTCACATCTCTCAGGCTATGGAGGATTTATTTTTGAATTAATCAAGTAAATCATGAACCAGAGACATCAGCAGCTATGACTAGGTCACAGTCTTCTATTGTATTGTAGAAAAGATTTCCCTTCAAATAAGAGTTACCTAGTTGCCCTACAATATCCTTTCCAAATCAGCTTTCATTATAAATGAAAGTTTGAAAGGATTATGGAAACATCTCTAACTTCTGAAGATAATGGAAGGCAATTACTGAATTTTCTCATAAGTGTCAACTCTCAGAATAAAAATAGGGGCCACTTAAACTATTGTAAAATTATTGATTTCACTCTTCTCAGAACCCTAATTGTCTCTTACATTCAATTACATACTAATGTTATTGTTTAAAAGACTTGATCAAGAGTAAGGGGGGAAATGACAATACGCCAAAGAAGGGATCCAGAATCTAATCAAAGAAACATTCAATGTAAATAGGTTCAAATGAGAAATGAGATTATACTGGGGAAAGTCTTGAAAAAATGACATTTTAAATTGGTATTTTCAATATAAAAACAGATGAATGCTTTCCCACGGATAAATGAGCATGATTAATAAGCTCATCTCAAAACATAACAAAGTAGAAAAGTCTAGAAAATAGAAAACTGCAATAATGTTTCCTTAAACAATTTTTAAAAGATTTATTTTATTTAACTGCTCCCTTCAGTAAATCATTTACCCTTTTTAATTATTATTAAAATGAATGAACAATTCCATTCCATTCAACAAATATCTATTAATTGCTGGGTGTATGCTAGGCCCTATGATTAGCCACAGAGGGTACAAGAGAGTCCCTAACTTTAAAGAGTTGACTTTCTACTGATACCTTCCAATTTTAATATTTTTATGATTTTATGAAAAACATACTAAACTACTGGTTCTCTTGAAGTCTTTCTTCAAAGGTGTAGAGTCATATAATCATAACTATTAGGCACCCTAGAGTTGAACTAGTCCAACCTCTCATTTTACAGATGGAGAAACTGAGAAGTGATTTGTTCAGGGTCATTCAGAAAGAAAGTATCAGACTGGGATTTCATCCCAGTCCTAAAATTACAAAATCCAGTACAAGTGATTGCTGCTTATATGTCATATTCTTCCAAAGACACATTTTTCACTGGGATGGGGCAGAAGAATCAGTTTAAGGGAAAACCTTAAATGTCTACAATACCCTCCTGAAGGAAGCAAATTTTAGGGCATGACTGCATGGCTTCAAAGGTTCTTTCTGAGGCAGCAGTAATAAACACTTGATCAGCTGCTTTAGCAAGCCAGATCTTGTTCTTTTACTTAATTTTTCTTGAAAGTAAGTGTTGTTGTTTCAAAGAGTACACACTGTCCTATATATATTATATGTCTATGCTTTTCCTTTAAAATTAGAATGTTTTAGAATTTTTATCAAATCATTTGCTCATTAAAAAAAAAAAAAAGCATTTAAATATATAGCAGTGAATATTAGTGGATGAATATGTAACCTTGAAGTCAGAAAGCCCTGAGTTCATCCTTTATCTCTGCCACTTAAAAGCTGAGTGACCCTGAGTAAATCATTTAATCCCTTGGGCCTCCTTAACTCTAAGTCTAAAAATAAGATTTAAAAGTTGGCGACAGAGCAGGTGGGATTATGCATTAATAATGTTAGTTTCCTCATTTCCTGTAGTTCCTAGAGTAAAATCTCAACTCTGGTTATGTATATGTGTGCATACAGATGCATACATATGTCTACATCTATGTATGTATGTATGTATATGCATATAAATAAATAGTATATTCTATATGATTATGTATATATATATATGTGGATATGAATATATTTCTGTAGATGTATATATGTGTATGTGTGTCTATATATGATATATGTATGTATGTATATTTTAATTGTTATTGATGGGGTATGAAACTGTGTTCCCTTTTAATCTATAAAATTTACACTCTGAAATTCTGTCCCTTCTGATTCCTGGCCTCCGTAGAGTCTGAGAGAGAGCATATCTCCCCAGACAACTTAAACATTGTTATTCAATTGGAAATCTTGGTCAAAAGCACTCCATTGATCTTTTGGGGGTACCACTTCTTCAGGAAATTCCAGATTCTCAAAAAAGATCTTGGTCTGATAATCAACTCAAACTGCCCCCAGCCCCACTCCCACCCCTCACCAAGATCTGCTCATAAAATAGATTTCTGTTCACTCATTCTTTGTAGAATGTCCAAAGCAGGACTATGCCTTGTCCCTTGGTATAGCTGCCAGGACTTCTGCCCGCTGAGAAGACTCTCTTCTCAGTGCCAGCCTGCATTTCCCTAATAGCACTTTGCCACTAGGAAGTCAGTCTCCTAACAAAGCTGACTTCTCATCCAACAATAAACTCCATTTTTGCCATTTAATATTTCCGGTTCATGAATTCTTTCACAAAGGACCTGCACCTCCAATCAAAAGGGGATTTCCACAACTCACTGACTGCCACTAGAACCTCATCATTATGACAGAGGCTAAGTGTAGAGACAGACTAGGGTATCTGAAAAAACAGAAGATAGAGTCAAAAGCCTCTTTGGTGGGGAGGAGGCTGAATAGCAATGGCTTCTTCCTGAGAAGAAAGAAACATTTTGGCCCACACTTACCAGAAATCTCTCTCCCAAGGAAACAAGTTAATTTGTTTCCAAATGCTTTGTTTATATAAGACTTTAATTATAGCATAACCAAATCACAAATATTTTACCATGGGAAAATTTAAAGTCATTAAAGCAACTTAAATCCCGCCCCACCCTTTTCATACAGACAACACAACTATTAAGCAATTAATGCATGTTAAGACATTTCCAATTTTTTGGCTTTAAGTGGCCTGGTTCAGTCAGGAGGCTGAAGTGTAAAAGCAGTACCTATTCATTATATTTCTTGATGAGGCTGGGGTGGGGGGGATGAGGGAAGGATGAGATCCTATTCATTTTTAATGGAATTCCAATCTCCAGCCCCCACAATCTCACAAAACAAGACAGCTTTTAACTCATTGCAAAACAGTAGTGGAGACTATTTGAGATGAGACTCCTACCATCCCAGTGAGCACATGAGTCAGACTTGGACACTGAAACCTATTGAAACTTTCTTCTTTTTGAGCTTCTCATTTTCAGACATTATTCAGGGCTGCCATTTGGTTGATTTTGGGGGCTATATTTTGCTATGGATTATTCTTAACAGGAAAGTTATGGGTTTCTCTTTCTAAGACCAAAATAGTATCTATTAAGTACCAGTTTCCTTGTTATGTAAATGTAAACTCATAGGGGATTTAAAAGGCATTTGAGGGAGCCAGAATCCTCTGTAGGAAGGGTGAAACTAAAGGAATATGATTTGTATATGGATGAAAATAACCCTGTATCCCTAAAGTCCAAATACAAAGTGTCCCACTTTTAAGCTTGACTGCACTAAAACTTTTCAGATATCTTATATTAAGCCATAAAGAGATCAGAGTTTAGGTAGTCTTCACTTAATTAAAGGTGGATTCTAGCTCCAAATCTAAGATTATATGATTACTTTGTTAAATAAATTTTTGTACTTCTCTTTTTCAAGATATTCTTTACTTTGTCCTTTCTCTCCTCTTCTAATCTATTCTCATTTCTAATCTCTACTTAATTATTCTAATTGAACTACTCTCATTAGACTGAAGCATCTATGCTTTGGAAGGAAAGGTAGGAAGAGTCTGTGGTATATTCAACATAAAAACTAACAGTAAGCTACTGAATGAGCAGTTTTAACAGTATGTACTATCATTAACTTACGTGAGGGTTTTTTGTTTGTTTTGTTTTTGTAAGCTAGAAGGGAACTTCTTAATTATTTCTGTGTTTCTCATGAGGGTAGGATTTTTAGAAGATCAAACTTGAATCGTCTCCTCTATGCTATCTTTATTATTTCTTTTTTTGACCTAATTCCTTCTTCATTTTTTTTTATTATGACTTGGTTTTAGAAATGGCAGTTCATGAAAGAAACTATGAATGAAAGTTATATGATAAGAGATGCTTTTTGTTTTAATTTATAAGGCCCAGTACTACTCCTCTGCCCTTATCATAATCATTCAAGACTCCTGAGACCAAGCTATTTTATCTCACTTTTTATAATCATCATCAGCATGTATGCTGACTGTCCTTGGTGATTCAAGGATCTATTTTCTGATAGCATGCAGTCTTAAGATGAACATAGCTTTCTTGACAAAGTGGACTCCTAATGTGTAAATTGGGCTTTCCTTTGTAGACTGAAGAACTGTATTAAAAATAAAGCTCTTTTGCTTTGGGCAAAACACTATTCCACTTTTTTCTCCAATTTCTTATGTCTGCAGAATAATCCTAGAGTATTCAAATTAATGTTCCTTCAAAACTGATGGTCTTTCTTTTGGATGCTTGCAAAATCTGTGGTTTGTTATTGAAATTGTGACATTTAACTCCTACCGGCCTTTGAGTTTTAAAAATAAGGTTGTTGATTTTTTTTTTTCTCTCTGGAAATGAACTGTGGATTTGGTTGACCACTTTGTTGTCTATTTTCAAAAGTTCAGGACATTTCAGTATAGTATTTACTTTCCATAGGTCCTTTTGGGATTCAGGAATTTTAAGGTAGGATGTTTGTCTGGGAAACCTTAGATTATTTCTGTGCTTTCTGTCTTTAATGTCACATAATCTGATTAGTATTAAATTCATGTTGTGTGGGCTGGACTAACATAATGTGAGTGATTGTATTGCCTAAATTGATTTATAGATTTAGTGCTCTACAAATCACAGAATCAATGAATCCTATCATTTTGTAGAATCAGAAAAAATAATAACAAAATTTATTTGGATAAAGAATAAGATGGAATCTTCAGGAAAATAATGAAAAAATAGAAATGAAAGGAAAATAACACTTTTATTGTTATTATAACTTCAGATTATAGAACAATATTTATCAAAGTTATTTAATTCTTGTTAAAATTTTTAAAAAGGAAATTAATGGAACATACTAAATAAGTAAGAATCGGAATAATCAAATTTAATATCTAAGAACATAAATTACTTTGGAAAAATCACTATATTACAGTAACTGCTAGTGAATCATTTGGCAAATATTTGCTATAGACAAGTATCTAACTCCATTTAACATATTAAGTTCAAAACAAGTTTATGACCTAAATACTAAAGGTCACACTATTAAAAACAATAAGAGAACTAGGTTGGGTACTTTTCTCACTTATGGCTAAGAAGGAATTATTAACCAATCAAGAGATAGAATAAGTTTAAAAGGTTCAATATATCATTCAAAATACCTGTAATTAAAAAGAAATAAAATCCATTCAGTTTGAATAAAAAGGGAAATGAAAATAACTGTGTTAAGCCCTTCATTTTCTCTGTAAAAGAAGAGTGGGGAAATGCTTTCTTTTCTCGCGCCTTCCCCCTACGACGCAGGCATCGATTATGAAACCCACGGGGAGCCAGGGGGCGATTTGCCTAACTGGGAGTTTTGTGGGCTGCGTAGATTGTTGACCCACTAGAACGCAGAGATTCTAGAGGCTGGAGCAGCCAGACAAGCCCGAGCGCTCGGAACAGCCCGCCCCTGGGCCGGATCTCCGAGCTGCGCCTCCGTGGCGCAGCGGCCTCGCTGTACGAATCTAATCCTTGATCATCGTTTCTCTCTGCGAGTTCGAGGCTTGCCGGCCGCAGAGGTCCCAGCACCGCAGGCTCCTTGTACCTGCTATGGTGTATTTCACTACCCTGCCAGAGCACCCGCGGTGGACCGAGTACCCGCCCTCCTTCCCCAGTGAGGTTGCGGTGTTCCGCAGCTCCCACCTCCATTCAAAAAAAAAAAAAAAAAAGAGAATGAAATACTGCTTATTCTCTCAGATATGGTTGCAATGATGAGTACTTTTTTTTTTTTCTTTTTCTTTTTACAAGGGAGCTGGAATTAAGTAATTTATTCTAAAGTCACGCAGATAGTAGATGCCTGAAGCAGGATTTAAATTCAGATCCTCCTGATTCAGGCTGGTCCTCTATCCATTGGACTACCTAACTACCTCATTAACATCTTTTAAAAATCTTTATTAAAAGGTATTACTGATCAGAAGAGAGATTATTGATATATTCATGAATAAATATGATTTAAAAGCTAATAACAAAAATAAGACAATTAATAAAAATAATTCCTATGTGTTTTAAGTTGTCCTTTTTGCTTTTCTTCTCCTAAATTTTTCTCCTAGTTCACTATTTTTGTTTCCACATCTGTCATTCTCTCTTCTGGAATCTCTTCTTTGAAGAGATTTTCCTTAATTTTTTTTTTATTTTTTTCACTATCCTTTCTTTTCTTTCTAAATCTGCATTGAGATCTCTGACTTTTAATTTCTTTCAACAAGATTTTATTTCTTTTGAACCATTTTGTTTTTTCTTGCCACAATTGCATGATTTCTGCAGAATCAGCAAGATTCTCTTTATAATAGAGTATCTTGATTTATTTTCCTTCATAAAATAATACTTGTTCGTTCTTTATATTTTTAGTCATTTTCCTTATGTGTTTGCTTGGTTTATAAGCTTATGAGATAACTTGTTTTTTTGTTTTGTTTTGTTTTAAATTAAGGGTTTCTCCCTTAGAATTTTGATCTTTCATTCTCTATCTTATATTTCATGTCACTTGTCTCTGATTTCCTTTTCTACTTTTTGGTCCTCACTCCTTCCACTGCTGAACAGATGTTTTCCTAGGTTTGGCATTCTCAGGCTGAGTGACAGCTATGGGAACTTTTAACACTAAAGCACATGTTCTACAGGTTGTTTGGGCTTCCTTTGCTTTGCACATTATGTGGTTTGTGGGGTTAGATTGTAGAATGTTAGCATTAAGTATTTAAAATCTCCAATATTTTATCATCAGGTTTTTACCTGATGAAGTTTGTCTCCATGACTCATTCTTCATGTAGTCAGAAAATTTCTTCTATGATAAGATAGGCTAGACTAAGTGCATTGGGACCGTTTGATGAACTTTCATTGTACTTCTCCACAACTTCATTTGAGGTTTTCTTGGCAAAGAAACCAGAATGGTTTGCCATTTCCTTCTCACTAACTTTGTATATGAGCTAGTGAGACAAACAAGATTAAGTGACTTGCCATGGGTTACACAGCTAATCAGTTTCTGAAGCCTAATTTGAATTCAGGAAAAGGATCTTTCTGGTTCCCAGCCTAGTGCTCTATCACTTGTTCCATTTAGTTGCACCAATAGTGAATTCAATTCCCACTAACCCCAAAATAGGCCTAGATATAGGCTCTACTATTTAATCTAATAGAAAATAATGACTGGATTGGCAATATGAATGAAGTAATATTCTACTTTCCAACCAACTCAGAGTGAATTAACTTTGTTACTAGCTATTCATTCTTCATACAAACATTATATGACCCCCAAGTGAATTCTTATAAGACAATAATCAAATTTTAGACAGCCCTGGGTTAACCCCTGCATTATACCCCAAGACTGCATACTAATTTTTTTCCCTTCTTATTGGGAAGTGATCTTTTGTCTCTTAATAGTGTTTATTTACCAAGTGGCTTACATAAACCAAGATATTTATCATTTGTCACAGCTGCCTACTCCCTGGATTTAATAATCTGTTGTTTCCCTTTGTTTGTTGTGGTTAGACTACTTTCATGGAAGAAAATCAGGAATTTCTAAGCAGAACAAAAGCCTTTAAGAGTCAATGGAATGGAAATATTAGCAAACCAATTAGAGAGCTCCTTAAGGGCAGGGCCAGTGCCTGGTCCAGGAAGCCTGCTTCCCCAGCTGCAAGTGATCTTCTGAATTTTGAACCAGATGAAGCATAAGGTCCCTTCCAGCTCAAAAGTCTTGTGATGCTGTGATAGTACATATTGTCCATACTGCTCATTTGGCATTTACTGCTTAGTTATTGTTAATTATTATCTTATGTGTATACAGCACAGACTATCCCCTCCAGTCCTCTCAAGTACAGATGCCTTATAACCTAAAATGAGGCATTTCAATGACATGCTCTCCAAAGTTCTCATCCATCTGTAAAAGTGTATGCATCTACAAAATCAAAACAAAACATTACTAGCTGTATTAATTCTGTCATTTATCCTCCTGTCCTTTGGGAAGAACAATGTGATTGATTCACATTTCCTTTTAAATTCATTTATTTTTGACATCACTATTTCATGGTTGGTATTAAATATTTGTTTACTGAAGCAAGACCTTGCTATTCCTCTTCATTCACTATCTTTCTTCCTGCATTCAATCACATCTCTTGTTAGTTCTGGCAAACATGTTCTCCCTTAAAGAATTATGAAAGTTACCTGTTTCCTCTAAACATTTCCTTAATTCAGAGAAAAAAAAAAAAAAAAGCCAAAGTGGTCTTAAAAGGAGCACTAGTAAGTATATTTTCAATCTCCTGAAAGAAAGGATTATATAATCTTATAATTAAATGCCTCTGGATATGCCATCCAATCAAAATATATTCAGTATTATATTAATTCTCTTTTAATTAATTATAATAACACACCAATCACACAGTGTCTAAAGAACTCTAATGAACTTACTAAGCTCTCTAGTCACTTAGGTCAGACCTCCCTCCATGAAAGAAGTGTTTCCAGGTCAATGTATTTAGAAGAGCTAGCTTTGTTTTTGAAATAGAATTTGATCAAAAAACATGGGAAACATTTTTCAGAGATAATTCCTCTCTCTTCTGCCCCTCCCTCAAATAAATTCATTTACTCTAACTTTCCTAGCAAACCTCTGCTTCTACTTTAGTTGCAATGAGATCCAAATGTTGTTGGAATCTCTTCAGAACTGAATTGACCACTTCAGCTTCACCATCCTTAGTAGTGGCGATGTTATACTAGCCAATAATTTAGATCTTTCTCTGCTGGTTCTGGTGTCATCAAGGTACTCAAGAAGTTGCTGTCTTTCTACTACAGGGTCTAAGTGCATAAATAGAAAAGTTAATTGACAGAAGAAAGTTACAATGAGCAATTCAGAAGCCTGTCTTTGTGATTTTAAATCAGGGGGTCCTTAACTGTTGGTTAACAGTAGTCTGTTGAAATCTATGAAGCCCTTCTCAGAATAATGTATTTAAAATAATAATGAAAGGAAACTTAATATAAAGATCAGTGAAAAAATAAAGATGAAGCTTTTTTTTCCCATTCCAAGTTCATAGACCCCTCAGAAATCAAGGGTTTGATACATGCTAGGTTAAGAATTCCCAATTTAAATATTTCTTTAGTTCTTCTTCATAGGAAACTGGTTGGGATCAATAGATGGAAGAAAGTTCCTATCCCATTTTATTTAGAGAATCTTCAGATTGTAGGTATAGTACCTATCTCACCCTCACTTTCCTCCCCCCACAATGCCCAACACACACACACTTAGATAGATGAATAACAACTTCTTGAATATTTTTCTATACTATATTTCTGTTTATTGACCAAAATCCAGGAAGAATAGATGGAATTTAAGGGATTTTTTTGGATGACTGAAGTCATGGAGCCCACTTCACCTAATCAGTTCTTTCTTTGCTTCTCATTTCTCTGGGCAAACACTCTTTTGTGGTTTAGTGAGAGACCATGTGATAAGGGAAGACATATTCTCTTCCAAAGTCACATAGCCTCTGCCTTTGGCTTTTTAATTCTTTTTTTTTTTTTTTCCATTCTAAATGAAGTGTCTAATACTTAATCCAGAGAATGAGCCAGAGGAAACTAGAAGTTGGAGTCCTAGTCTTCATCATACTTTGCAGAATTAAGACCAATCTTTAAAACTAATTGTCAGGACACTCTCTAAGCAGACAACTAGGACTCATGCTATATCTAGACACCACTCAAGCAACTGAGCTAACCTGTGAGTACCATTCCTCCCCCACCTCCATAAACACACACACACACACACACACACACACACACACACCTAAGATGTTATAAAAGATTATGTACTAAGAAGAAACAGAAGTCATTCATTTTTGCTATATTTTTAAAGAAAATATCACTTTGTAAAAAAAAAAAAAAATCTACCTGATTTTCCATGTTAAATGGAATAGACCCTAACACTGTGGTAAACCCAGTCAGTAGGGTATTTGAACTGATAGATGATGAGAATAAAAATACTTCAATCCCTCAGGGTTATTTTCTGGAGTCCTAAGGTCAGATATAGCAGCTTGATTCTGAGAGAAGAGCCAAAGCATATACATCATATTTCATATTATTAATAGAATCATTTTCCTATGCATGGATCTAGTCATGGCTCTACTCTGCTCAATGTCTTCAGTGGCTCCCCTGTTGAGAAATTTTTAAAGTTCAAAATCCATTTGTCTAGAATTTATGGTTTTCCATAACCTAACACTAAATCTTCCTTTTTTTAACTATATTGCACCTTGGTCCTCAATACATTTCTTCCTTTCCATCTCCCACTTTCCAGGTTCTTTTAAGCCCTTTATTTCTTAGAAGGAGTGTCAATATTCTGTTGATCTAGCTGAAAAGCTAGGAAGTACCCAAGGACCCATAAGACAGGTGGCCCTGGAAAAGAGGGTGAGGATGAAGAACAGAAAGATGATAGGTGGTTACTAGCTGCTGTTGCTGCTGCTGATGTGACACAGATGGGGGTTTTGGGAGATTATCAGAAATAAAGACAATATAGATTTGTATGCTGCTGCTACTTCTGAGATGAGAAAGCAGATCAGCTGAAGTTATAGATAATGGCCCAAGGATATGGAGGTATTATCTCCCCAGGATAAAATTTCCAACACCATAGGCCAGAAGAAATATAGAATCAGGAGCAAGTGGATAGGTTGAAGTATACAGGGGAAGGGTCTGACTGCTCACTGATGAGACAAATGATCTAGCTGGGCTATGTAGGAGTACAGGGGCCAAGGGCTAGATGGAAGAAACTACCAGCAGGGTGTCCCAAAGCAACATTTTGTCAATAAAATCCTAGTATAATGGCCAAACCTGGCAGATGTAGCAAGCCCTCTGAGTTGGTGTAGAAATAAAACTAATTGAACTTCTATAATTAGTCAGAATATTAAAAATAGGGGTGTTGCAGAAATGCATATATTCCCCACTTTATTCCAAGGATAGAGATTAGAAACAGATAAGATAATAAGTTTGGGGAAGGGAAGAAAAGAATTTGTTGAGCTTTATCATTTGGTACATGTATCACCATGGCCCCAAGACATCAACACAATCCCTAGAACACAGGGAGAGTTATGCATCTCATGTTCACTGCAACATCAAAAATTCTCATGTCAAGATTGTTCTGAAAAATCCTGTCCTAGGAAATAATAGATTTTTGAAGGTGACAAATGACAAGGAAGGTTATAGATGATCTCAGTGGTTTATATCTCTTTGTCAGTGACCTTTTCAGTTGTCCTCAGTTATCTTGAATGCATAGAAATGAACTGTAAATGTCTATGTCAGGATTAGATTTATCAATAGCCCATCCAATAGATCAACAATCTACATCATAATAATTTTCTTCGATGAGAATATACCACACGCCACATGCTAACTCATGACAAAGTCAACAGTTTAGTATGTATACATGAACTTGTGGGTGGTGTTTACTTGATCCTGGAGGAGTCCTAAGACTTCATTGCCTTCTTTCCCATTAGGTCAGTAAATGTGAGACAGGACTATATATATATGAGAAACTTCCTCTTAACCAGTGTGCTTAGTTTCTGAGACCAGGGGAATCCTATATTCTAATATAAATCTTTTCTTCTTTATATTTTCTGTGTTATAATTAAACTGGTCCATTGCCTATCTGCTGAACCTTCCATACTTTCATTTTTATGCCTTTTCTAATTTATTAAATATTAAAAGCATTCCTGTTTTATTTTTCCTTTTCTTTATATATTAAATTCTTATGTATGTCTAAAAACCAAATGAAAATTCTACTTCCCTTAGGAAGTCATCCCTATTTATCTGCTCAATTAGTAACATCTATCTCTCATTTGGTTTTAGTTCAGCATTTCCTTTTGTATCTATCACTCATATACCTATCACATTATGTACCTATTACATTCAATGTGTAATATTAGGTATTATAGTGAACAGGATATGTCCCATTCACCTAGTAGCCTTTAAACTTTATGAGGACAAGGCATGTCTTAGTTAAAATTGTGTATCTCCTACATAAAGGTCTATATGTAAAAGACAGTTAGGAATACCCATCACAGGATTATTAACTTGGAGTGAGAAGTAAGCTTATAGCCTGAACTTTTAGTCAATGTATGTTGAATTTTGATTTGAGGGTAAATTACTATAGCAATAAAAGGAAACAGAGGAACAAGGCATGGGTTTCAACATTGATCTTGGCCTTCAAAAGAAGTAGAGGTCCCTGTATTTTTATGTCCTTTCTTAGTCTGCAACCAGAAGTTTGAGTCAGAAAAATGTACTGTCTAAGGAGAAAAATGCTTCAATTTAATAAAACATTTCTGAATAGCCAATGAAACTTCTGTAGTAACTCAAATGCATCCTGTACCCTAGAGGGAATGCCCATAATGTTCCTCCCACTATGCCCATACTTACACCCACCACTGGACACTTGTGAAGTTTTGTTTTATCTTTTTTTACTTTGCCAATCTACACTGCTGACTAGCTCTGGACAGTGGACATCTGGTAGTCAAGTATCTCTCTCTAGCCTTTGGTAAAAAAAAAAAATCAGTTTCTGGAATTGAGGGTAGGGAATAATGCCAGAGAACTGAAAACAGCCCTGGGTAACCATTCCAGCTCAAAACATTCAAGAAATTTTCTCTGAATGTTTGTAATTTTTGTTGTGATGGGAATTTTTAAAAAAGGGATCAACCTTCAAGGAGCATGAAATCTAGTTTAGCAGACCAAACATGCATATATGAAAAGATAGCAACATAAGACAGCATATAATTGGCATGAGAGTTGAGAGAAGGAAGAAAGTATCATGGTCTAGAAAGAGTCAGAGAAGTTTTCATAGATAAAACCAATCAAGTCAACAAACAAAAGTATTTACTATGCATCAGATACTTACTTAGCCCTCGGGAGAAAAACAAGAAGACAAATCAACAAACAGACCTTGTTCTCAAGGAGCTCACAGTCTAATGTAGGTGATAATTTAAAAACAAATGCATATAAACTACATATCTACACCTACATATCGACAATGCTATATATTGACCACTGACCAGTGTGGTGATAATCTCAGAGGAGGAATACTAAAATTAAAGAAGATCAGGCAAAAAGTTTGGAAGAAGATGGTACTTCAGTTGAGAATTAAGGAAGCCAGAAAAAAGTGGGGCTTGATCTGGATCTTCATATATGGGTGGTTTTGAATTGGTTGACAGAGAGTTAGAAAAAGAGAGTGAGCAATAATGCAATGGTAAAAAGATATAAAGCATATTTAAGTGAAAGTGAGTTCAGTACATCTAAACATAAACATTCAGAAATCATTCACATGGAAAATAAATTTGAAACTATGAGATGAAGGAGATAGTTAAGGTTGAAAAAATATGGAAAATGGAAGTGAAAAACAAACTTTTGAGAATGCCTGTATTTAGGGTCTGGAAAAAGGTCACAGTATAATAGATCTCAAGACAGAAGAGGTTTCAGAGGCCATCCACTCTAATCCATAATGTAACAAGAATTGTCTCTATAATGTACATGATGATAGGTCTTGTAGTTCTTCTCAGAGATCTCCAAAGAAGGCAAACTACTTACACAAACTTAGGTCAATCATTTTACCTATCTATTATTCCATTCCTCATTTGTAAAACAAGAAGCTGGATCAGAGAATTATAAGTATCCCTTTCAGTTCTAAATATAAGATCCTCAGCTAAAATAAGTCTCTCTCTTTGTTGTAGAGAGAAAGTAATGCTAGATGGAACAGTTTTATAGAAATTCAGTCCAGTGATACAAGAAGACTATCTGGAAGGCAAACAGACAGAGACAGAATCAGAGACATACACACCCAGAGACAGAGAGACAGAGAGAGACAAAGACACAGAGAAACACAGAGACACACAGAAAGAGGCAGAAAGGGAGACAGACACACACACACACAGAGAAAGACAGAGAGATAGAGACAGAGACAGAAACAGAGACAGAAAGACAGAGTCAATTTGAATGTTTGAATTCCAGGCTATAATTTTCAAAATAGGTGTCAAACTTCTAATCTCTTATTCTTTAATGCCAAAAGCTTTCAATGAATTCATAGAGCAAAAGTAATGTAATTTTTTTTAATCAAAGAAGAAAGAAAAACTTGCATCTAAAAATTAGTGCCTAAATCTGATGAATTAGGGTGAATTATACTTTGTACCATGGCAGCAACTCTCATACTTAAAGGAAAGGCTATGATTCATCCCCTTGAAGACCATCATTCCAACCACTCTTAGTCTCCACCTACAGTCTCCTCCTTGCAAAATCCTTTTCTGAAATCCTCAATTCTATGATTCCTCCCTCTTGTCCTACCAGTGATATTTCTAGACCATAATGCTTCAGGCAATTGGTGCTGACACCTCTCCTAATCTTATCCCAAAGAAAAAATTGTAAAACAGATAAAGACACTTCCGTTTTCAGACCTGCTTCTGGCTCTGGAGGCCAACTATAACTATAATTACTATAAAGTATAATTTTAATCATAGCAAGAGGTATTGGGAAAACTTTTAGTAGGGGAAAGTCTTTCTTAGAACCCCTTATATTTGCAGCATAAATTGATTGATACCCACTCTGCCAACAGCCCCTAACCCAGACCTAATGAAATAAATCTAACACATACTTCAGAAAGCAGAGGTCTCCATTCAGTCTGGCTTACTGCTTCACAAAAGGTACACTCAATTCCTCCATATTTTCCTGGCTGCATACAGATTTAAGCTAGTACAGATTGTACTTATGTGATTCATTCATTTATGCCTCAGGTACATTTTGAGGCTCAAGGCTAGAGGCTAAGTGGCTACAAGTACACAAGCTATGTAGATTAAACCCTACCATAATTTGATTTTATTTATTCATTAAAGTAATAACACTGTAAAGCACTCTGCAAATGCCCTTAAGGAAACCCATTACCCCTCAAATGACTGTTAATAATTACTTGCAGTAGAGATATGCAACACCAGCAAAAGAAAGAAGGAAAAAACCCTCCAAGCCTGATAGGAAAAAAAAAGAGCTTTAAAGTCATAAACCCTATAGGGAAATCTCACCAAAAACTTGGAAGAAAGAATGCTACAGATAGCTGGCCCACATAGAGAGCAAAAGCCAAATGGGGTTATGGAGTACTTTTTTTCCCCTTGGGATAATGGAAAAAGAGAACATGATCACCTGTAATAACAACAGCAACAATAGTAATAATGATAGACTGTATTTTACATATCAATAAGATGATAAAAAACATTTTCAACTTGTTTTTCCTCTAGTAGTAAGGGAGCTCTATGCCTGGCATCTTACTTTTTTCCCTTTATGATTGATAGGTTACACATTCAGGTTTGCCAACTAGAAATTAGTATCCTTTCTAAGACATGCTTCTTATTACACTTAAAAAAATGAAGGCTATTCACTGAGGCTATTCTTATATAATCCAAATGTCTTCTGCCACTATCTCCTTCTTTATTCCTGTCTCACAGGAAGAGGTGGTCCTTTTCTTTTTTTCAGGTAAACCCTTTTATATGCACAAGTGATTCTACCTGCTCTAGTAGATTGACTCTATTTTTCCCCACTCTCATTTACTTTCAATCTCTCCTTGCCTACTGTTTACTTAGGTGACCAGGAAACTTTGTCAATTGGTTTAGCCTTAGTCTCCTAAACTAATTAAATCTGAAGAATAGTTTCCTTACTTTTAAGAGAAAAACTAGCCTAGTCTATATGAAGTAGATTTCATTCCTAATATACAGAGTCTAGTGATATGGTTGAAGGCCGTGGAGTCATTTCCATATGGAATTAATTCTTCTGAGATTGAGCCTCTAACCTCAGCCTCATTCACTAGCACCATGTTCTAACTGACCAAACTGAACCAAAGTAATTTGGGGAAAGTAGTCTGAGAAAAGTAAGGTATTAAAAATAAGATCTGGCTGCTCCCTTTTTCTCTCCTACAAACAGTAATGTAATTTTCAGAGAATCATGAAACATCAGAGTTGGAAGGCATTTGGAAATCATCTAGTCCAGTCAACACTGGCTTGTCACCCATTATCCAATGATCATTTCCAGTGCTAAGAGAGCATTACACATGTACATAACTCTAATTGTCAAGATATTCTTCCTCACATTGAATTTCACTCTTCTCCATTAGATTATGAGCTTCTCAAGGACAGAGACACTTTGTTTTGTTTTGTTTTGTTTTTGTATGTCCAGCACTTACAACAGTGCCTGGCATATGGTAGGTATGTTATAAATACTTATTGCCTGACAATATCTCCTTGTAATGTTCTTAAGCCTTATTATAACCTCTCCCTGACAAATTAAGATAGACCGATTTAGTTTTAATTCTTTTGTTTTTGTTTTTGTCTTCACTACTTTTTATAGCTCTATCAAAAACCAGAATATAAACTTGTAGATAAAACTTATGTATTTTTATTTCCATCACCTTACGAAATACCCTGTAGCAAATACAAAACACTTTATCATGTTTACTGATTGATATCTATAACATCATACAGATAGTGACTTTTTAATGTTTATTACAAATAAATTATCTTTCATAATTATCTTTCCCCTTTCTCATTAGGCAATTTCTTTTACCACCACTCCCTATTCATTACTTTCTTTCACTGTCTCTTTATCTTCAGTAGAACAAATCTTCAGTCACAAACACTTGGAAATCTCTACAAACTCTGATAGAGAATAGAAAGAAAAGACAGCATATCTTATATTTCACTAAAAAAAATCTAAAAATAGCTTATTAAGAACTAGGGAACTATGCTAAGCACTAAACATATAAGTACAACAATGAAATTATCCTGCCTTCAATGAGCTCACATTTTTGTAGGGGGAAAAACAACAAATATTTAGTAATGGTGATGGAAGCAGTACCCAGTAAAGCAAATACTTAAGGAGTCAGAGGGATTACAAAATGATCTATAGGGCAGAAAACTGTCTTCATCTTCCTAACTTTAGATTTGACTTCAGCCAGAAGGAGAAAGAAAGGTAGTGTACATGAATGGAAAAGCAAATTGTTGAGATAGGCTTTTGAATGACTCCAAACCTAGATACAATTAATTCATACATCTTTATAATTTCAGGTAGAAATGTATTGACGAATGAGAGAATAAACTCAACCAGCCTCCATTACATCTAGCTAGAAAACTAGATCAGACATAAATTTCTGAGCTTGTCACAACTCCCACTTATACTGATGAGTAGGATCCCTAAAAATCCTAGGGCTAATATAAGTCCTCATGGATGTAGGGTCAGCTCCAAAAAGTTGTATATTATCTTTATAATACCATATACTTCATAAGCTTTTACCTATCCATATGATCCTTCCCAACCCCACCCCTCACAACACATGAATAATAATTATTATTCAAACTTAATTAACTTTCAGAGTGGGATATTTATTAAGTGGGGATAATGAGAAGCACTGATATTGAATGGGACTGATTGGATGAAGTATTTCTCAGTACTAAGTCACATGATTCCCTGTTCCCAGAGCTGGGACCCTGGGGGTTCGGGGGGGTGGGAAGGTGGGGGTCATATGATCTCTGGATGGATGAACTTTGAATCCTGGGATACAGGAAATCTGTGATGCTGCAAGTAGTGATGTGACCTGTGAGAGGCAGACAACATTGTTACCATTGGTCAAAGATGATTACATCATTTTAGTCTATCCAATGAGAAGGCTCAGGTCTTTTGCTTTTAAGTCCTGGACAAGCTGGAAGCTGGCTGGGTCCCAGGAGCACATGGAGAAGTTGGGATGGCTCCCAGGTATGTCTGGGCCTCTCTCTGCAGAGATTAAATAAATGCTTTCTCTTTGTACCTGATGATGTCTCTGATTAGTTAATTTGGGAAAGGAGGTCTAGCACCCATCTCACACAATTTATGGGGGCTCATCCAGGATCTGTGTTTTCCCAGAGAGATGGCTGGGATCCTAATTGAAGGCAGGCACCAGATTGGGTTCTCCAACCCACCTTGAGATCAGATTCTCAGCCTCCCTCTCTGTGAAGAATGGGCCTAGGAAAGACACTTGAATACAAAGAGAAGGCACACAAGTATTCGAAGATGAAGCCTGGGTATGAGAGAGCTAGCTAACTCAAACATCATTTATCCATACAGGCACCATCTGTTAATGTGCTCTTAAACTAACCTTGTGAGCCCTGGGATAATCAAGCCTTGGGTGATCCAGATTAAAGGGTGAGGGCCAGGAAAAAAGGGTTCTGTTAATAGCACAGGATAGGGGCACTCTACGGTTGTCTAGAAAGGTAGGCAACTCCTTCTGCCCCTGGTCTGCCAAGCCACTGCTGGGGGGTGGGGAAGGTGGGGGGGGTGGGGTGGGGAGTTGGCTGTGCATTTGCTGGTGACCAGAGGTGAGATTGGATGCTTTGAGAGGGGGCAATCCAACTAAAATCTTTGGAGCAAAAAGGGGAGAAAAAGTACACTTGGGTATTTCTGTTGTATGTGGGAACGTGAGGAGGGATGGTCTCTTCCATATAATTTTTGTCTGTGTGTGTCTGTGCAGAATGTCCCTGTCATGTTTGTTCTGTGAGATATAATTTGTTAGGGGAAAAAAAGAAAGAGAAAAGTTTGATTTTTCTGTAGGCTCCAACTCTGGCCAAAGTTGGAGCTTTAGGAAAGTACATTGGGAAAAATGATTAGGGAATTTGGCAATTGGTCATTTCAAAATTCCAAAGAAATTCAATTAAATTGGGAAGGACCGTGCAGTGAGTGAAGATAGTTTCTTTTTCTTCCTCATTCCCTGACTGCAGCAGGCCACATGGGGCCAGAGGGAGAGAAAGAAACTATGTTTAATCATTTTAGTGAAATTCATTATTTAAGATAAGTAATTTTATATTATTGGGAAGTTAAAGCTGTATTTGATTGGATTTCAAGTTAAAATATAGTTTTTTAAAACAAAGTGCCAGTAGCTTACCTTAGGGGAAGTCATGTTTGTATCTTGATATTTAGATGGTTTGTTGCTTTCTAGAAGTATTGAGTGATTTGTAAACATTATGAGTTATGCCTTGAAATTTTGTCAGCTCTGCTGGATATATGTATAAGTTTAATGAAATTTGATTCAAAATTATTTAATTGCAAATCTTAAAATTTAAAGTTGAAAAAAGTGATTTAAAGAAAGGGACAAGAAAGACTGATTTGCAAAAGCAATTAATAGTTTAAATGGAGCATCTAATTAGAAGAGTTATTGATTTGGAGTGTTTAAAGTATGTTAGAGAAGGATTGAGCACATAGACATCAGCAGGAGATAGAGATGGGACAAGGGAAGAGATGGCATGAGAGAAGGAAGAACAAAAAGAGGAAAATGGCTTTTGGAAATAGGGGTTAAAAAAAGGTGCAAGCCCCTAGTGAATTTTTTTGCCATGGGAAAGGAGATATCCCATAAAACTGGGACTTGTCTTTGGCTGGTAGATTGAATCCTGGGGGACATGGGATCCTAAACGTGTTAGCTTGTAAAGTGGGGGGTCAGGAAACATGATGGAGTTGGGAGAAATGTCATGTGGAGTGGGGGAAGGGTAACCCCGTGGAAAGGGCCTTGTCAGGTGACAATCTAATCTTCCTTTCCCCATTAAGCATGATACAGATCTTCCCTTCCCCCCCCCCCCCCCTTTTTAAACAAATTGTAGCTCCTTGCTGGGTGAAACATTAATTGCTTATACTGTTTGAAGGAACAGCCTACATTTACATGCTGTTAATAACTGAATATTTTATTTTTATTTTTCAAGTCTATAGCTGCTTTAAGAAGTTTGTTGGAACCAAAAGTTTTCTGATAGCGATTTATTTCTACTAAGGTATCCCATCTGTCTTCAGCAAATTATTTAATATTTATCTAAGTTCATAATGGTCTCTTTGTTTAAAGAATATGATAACAAAAAACCTAGGGCAGAATTTTAATCTGATCTGATAATTTGATAGGGTTATTTCCAAAAGTTTAATTTCTTTTTAAATGAAGAGATTATTAATGTTAAATCTGAAGTGTTCTTTTATCTGGAAATAGGACATTTTGTGAGTTTTAATTAATTGTATTTAGTCATCTTAAAGTTGTACCATTAAAGGGACTCTGAGAATAATAGTTTTTGCTTTTGTCCCTTTGAAAATGTTTTTCTTATGGGCAATATACAATTTAGAATTTTTCTATGTATTGGTTATTTTAAAAGCAAAATGACCTGTGTAATGTTGAACTTAGAACCATCTACTCAGATATGAAAGATAAGCTGTTTAAGCTATGAACTTTCTAGGATGAATCTCTTATTGTGATCCTTGAGAGCTAGATTCATCTGAAGCTTTGATTAATCAGAATTGCTTTAGGAGATAAGATCTCTTGGGACTGCAGCTGATATTTATTTGGAGTTTTAAATTCAGGTATGACTGTCTGATAGAGTAAGCCAGTGATCTACCATCTGAAAGGAATATGCCATAATCTACTCAGAAGTTGTTACAGATAGAAGTTAATATCTGGGAATGAACTAGAAGGATTATCTTGGCCTCTGCTGAATGTAGGATTCTTCTGACTCAATTTCCCAGTGGTATTCCTTTGAATGAGAACCCACCTGATTATTCCTGAGTCTGGTTTAAAGTGGAATTGTTCAAAATTATGGCAGTTACCTGAAGTAAAACAGCTTTAAGGAAATCATGTCCCAGATTTTTCCTCTTATAGCAAATTTCTGTAATCAGAGCAAGTGGTCAGGGAAGATATAAAACACAATACAAGTATATAGATATTTTAATCACAGTCCAGCCCTGGAGGACTTTCTGGTTGCTGCTATAACACCTTTTGATTCTTTTGCTTCCTGGGGCTAAAGTTTCTTTATCTAAAGGCCAACTTCAAGCAAGTATTTGGGGCCATTCCCACTTTCCCTTTTGTTCATTGAAGGGAAGTAGGCAATCTTATCATGCCCTGATTAGGTGTTGATGGAAGGTGGGGCTAGGTCCTTGGGGTCCCTGGAACCCCAATCCTAGACCCCTGACTTACTTATCAAAGATTTGTACTGACTTCAAATGTGTTTTTCATGTTTTGCATGATCATGAAATGGTGCTGGGGGCCTGTGTAGAAAGAAAGGAAATTTTTGATAGCCAATTAATTTCCATCAAGTATGCAGGGAAAAAAAAAACAAACAAAAAAAAAAACGATTACTACCAGCTCTCCATGGCCCTAGATAGGTTTCCGTTGTTTCTTAAATGAAAGAGAATTCACTCCAGGTGAAGGGAAGCAGGCTTATACATCAACTGCCTATGTTGCTGATTGTTTGCCCCTGACCATGGCAGCTTTAATTCCCCAACTTCTGACTCCTGCATTCCCTCACATAGTTCCCAGGCAAGTAAATTTTGAAAGGACTGTAAAAAGGACTTGCACATGTGCCCCGTGCAGGGGCTTTAAATTGCTTTGTTTTGTTAACACCTGTACTAGTTGGATAAAAGCTTTTCCTGGTAAGACTCTAGGGTTTTTGCTGGGATAGACCATACTCACTGAAGGACACAATGTTCTACCCATTGCATCTGCTCCTTTGAGAAAACAAAAGCAAGAATTTGGGGAAAACATGATATTTATTATAGGAAAGAAATTCCAACCCCTTGTTCAACCTGAAATCATCTGACAGCTCATTCTGACACTCCATACCCAATGCTGCTGTTGCTGCCCACAGGTCACTTGTCTCCCATCTTCAGTCTGGACCCCACTGGGCAGGACCAACTCTATGCCCTTTGTCAGCCTGAAGCAGCTCCAGAAGAGGAGATTCCTTTGTCTTCCTTTTGTCCCAAATGAGTCTGGGTCCTCATTGCTTGAGGTGGGGATGATGGGACAATGTCCCTGAGGCCCCCAGGGCCTCCACAGTGCTTGTAGCTCTATGGCTGCCAGATGCCAGTCTGTTCTGTGATGATTGGTGGAAGCAGGGTTTCTGATTCCTGCTCATTGTTTTAAGCAGCAATATCCTATTATCCACTTGCTTGTGCACTTAATCATTAGACTAGTTCAAGATTTAGCTAAGTGTAGGAGCAGCTAAAGCAGTTCCTGAAAGCTTCCATCAATGTGCAGGTGTAGCTTCTAAATGGTAGAGGCAGATTACAGTTAATACTGAAGAGGGACCAGCCTGAAGGCCCACATCACAGAGATGCCCTAGTGGAAGATATTTATTGGGGTGAGAAATCTTCAAATGGATAAAAAAAGAGGGGAGACTGAATGGGACTGATTGGATGAAATATTTCCCACATGATCCCTGTTTCCAGCACGGGTACCCTGTGGGGAGGTCATATGATCTTGTAAGGGATGAACTTCAAACCCTGGAACAAAGGAAGCTTATGAAGTTGCAGGAAATGACTTGACTTGTGGGAGACGCACAATATTGGTGACCATTGGTCAAAGATGGTTACATCCTTTTAGTCTATCCAAGGGGAAGGAAGGCTCAAATCTTTTGCTTTTAAGTGCTGGACAAGCCAGAAGCTGGCCAGGTTCCAGGTGCACATGTGTTTGGGCCTCTCCCTGCAGGGATTAAATAAATGGCTTTCTCTTTGTACCTGAAGATGTCTCTGATTAGTTAATATGAGAAAGGGGCTCTTGTACCCATCCCACAAAATATGAAACACTTCACACACACACACACACACTCCTCCCCACCATCTGTGATATATTTTAATACCAGTACATGCAGAGACCAGGGAAAGTGTACTCAAATTTAGAAAGCTCATATGACAATGGGTAATATTCAACTCCTGGAAATCTTTTCTCCTGGAGTCCTCAAAATGTTCCCATAAGATGTAATATAACTTTTCTTCTAGGCTCTTCATAGAGCATTCAATCTTCCTTTATTCTGTCCTTTGCTCTCAGTACATGCATGGTCATTAGCTGTTTTACAAATGTTGCTGGGATGTTGATGGAAAGATAGAAAATCTGAAATCCTATAATCCCTTCAAAACTCAGAAGATTCTTCTCTTGCCAAAGGGGAATGAAAAAGGAATGGAGAAAGAAACCAATGGATCTGAGGCTGAGATGCTCCCTGACTCTCCCAAGGATTCTTCATCAGAAGTTTGACCTAACTGCTTCCTCTTAGCTTACTATTGGCTCAACCGTCTTTAAGAAACTTCTTAAAAATGCTCTAAAAATGAATAGATTAGCTACCCCAATGTTCTGGAAGACATCATCAGTTCTTATTACTTTGCTTCCATTAAACCTAGTCTCGATGCAGTCCTACAAGGAATATTCTTAAAATCTGGCACCCTCTAATAGAAGCAAAATTATGGGCACATGGTAAATGAAAGTAGCTTCCGAAGCTTTCATTTGTACCTTCTTATATTTTCCTCTCATTCTTTGTATTTAAATAAGACAATAACTTTTCCATTCCAGATCATAATACTAAAACTATGATGTAGGTGAAGATATTTCTCTCTCTTTTTTTTTTCATTTGAATTAAATAATGATCAAGAAGAAGCTAATTCTGGAATCAGGGATGTCTGAGTTCCAACCCAGCCTGAGATGCTTACCTTGGGTTTCACTTTCATTTATCTCATTTTCCTCAACCATAAAAATCAGAATAACAATAGCATCCACCTCACAAGACCATTGGTGAGTATCAAAGAAGTTATTTGAAAAGTGTTTGACCCATAGTAAGTGTTTAACAAATGTTCATTTCCTATCTTCTTACTAAGTGTAAGCCTTTGAACTAGGTAGCAGCTATATAAAAATATAAAGTCATAAATAATGCCCGGTTTCATATTCTACTTGGGAGATAATAGTACACTTCTACTTTCTCCTCCTTCCCTATTATAAAAGTATGCATTGCAAAAGCAACCTTCAAAATCATCTGAAATGATCTCATTAAGAAGGAATCTCAATAAGGGGTGGACACTAGATAGAAAAGGGTTTCTTAAAATCCCTGGAGTGTGGACAATTAATTCAAAGGAAGGGAAGTGTGTACCTTTACAATGTATATATAGGAAGAAAGGACAGATTAAGATTCATCCCCGAAATGGTCTCTTGATGAATGTTTGAAGTACCTGCTAAACAAAAAATTGTTATATTGCTTTTATTGGGGGTTGATTAAAAACAATTAGTACCTTACAGCTAAGGTAAACAAGAACTATGAAATTTTTAAGCAATTAAACCCCTAACTTCCTTGTCAGGCAAGAAACAACAATCAGGTATAAGAGAGGATTGAAAAGGTCAAAGTGAAGAGAGAAGGTGAGGCTGAAAACTGTGGTGTGAGGAGGATGCATTTCTAATATATTGTTTACATACCTGGATTTTAAACCTGCCTGCCACTCACTGCCTTTCCTGAATTTCATCCTTCAATCTCTAGGCTCAGTAAAATGGCTATGTTGGAAAATTCTTATGATCCCAAATCAAAAGCTTTGACTTGCATTGCAAACCAAAGAAAAAAGAATATAGTTGGTATAGAACAGCATAGTGATATTCTTGTGATTCTCCACAAAGGCCTCAGCCTTTTGGACTGACCTGTCAGCAACAGGAACTGGTGTCTCAGACTGAGTTTATCCTTTGCACAACCTCATTCACTGTTTTCCTGCTTGTACTGGCAAAGATGGCCAAGATGTTAATATCATTCAGAGTGAACTATATAGTTTAGTGGCCATGTCCAGACAGGTCTGTAGTTCAATTTGATTTTGTAATCTGGGGAAGAAGGTAAGTTTCCTGTTTGTTAAGTACAAGTATGAGTAGCGTGTAGTTAAGAATGGCTCTAAAGAAAAAAAAAGAAAGAAAAGAACAACTTTTCATATTCTAGTGACAGTGATGATGTCAAGTATCTGTATTCCCTGGGCAAATCAATTTCTAAGTCTAAATTTTCAAATTTCCAAAATGAGAGGATTGCAATGTTTGGACTAGAGAATTTCTATAGGCTCTATTCATAGGAGCAATATGTTCTTCCTTCCTTCCTTCCTTCCTTCCTTCCTTCCTTCCTTCCTTCCTTCCTTCCTTCCTTCCTTCCTTCCTTCCTTCCTTCCTTCCTTTCTTCCTTCTTTCCTCCAATATTCACCTCTTCTTCCTCTACTCTCCCCTTCTTCCTAATGTAGTGATGAGGTTGGGGAAAAGAATATGTTGATATCTGTGAAAATTACTTAACCTTGGATAGGGACTCCATCCTCCCCCCAACACTGTCAAAAAATAATTCATTGAGTATCTACTAAGTTATTTTACTAACCTTCAAAAAATCTCACCTGAGTCATGTAACAAATAGCTAATAACTATAAAATTATGTTAATTATTATAACTGAAACTATGTGAATTGTTATACATCAAGACCCAAAATTCACAACTCATTTCACTTTGGAATAAGATCTACAGTGTAGTATACTGGAGATTTGTGTTATTAAATATTTTCATTAATGATCTGCTTAAAAACATAGAAAGCATATTTGTCAAATTTACAGATGACACAAAACTCAGAGAGATATGTAGAACACTAGATTACAAATTCAGTATGCATAAATATTTTGACAGGCTATAATATTAGAACATAAAATAAGATGACTTGTAATAAAGAACAAATGTAAAGTCATATAATTGGTCTTAAAAATCAGCTTCACAAATATAAGATGAGAGAGTTGGGGCTAGAAAATAGTTTATATAATAAAAAATCTGGGAATTTTACTGGATTATAAACTCGATTTAGTCAATAGTGATTATAGAGAGGAAAAAAAAACAACTAATTAAATGTTAGACTATATTAAAAGAGACATAATGTCCATGACTATTTGATTCCAAAGGACAGTGCTAGAAGCAATAGGCAAGAGCTTCAAAGGAGTAGACCTAAACTTGTTGGAGGAAAAAACTTCCTTACGATTAGTGCTATTCAGTGGTATAAGGGGGTATCTCACTAGGTCATGCTTGCCTTTTCTAGAGATTTTTAAGCAGACTGAATAATCACACATTGGATGTATCTTAAAAAAGACTCTTTTCCAGGTATAAACTGGATTGCATGGCCCTTGATATTCCTTTCAGTACTCTATTCACTGTACCATGCTGTCATCTTGTTTATTATAAATGGAATGGAAGTTCCTTGAAGACAAAAATTGCTTCTTTTTTTGCCTTTGTATCTTTAGTGCCTACTAATATGCCTGGTACAGAGCCTAATAAATACTAGTTGAATTGAATATTTTTTCTCTAGATTTTTGTTATCAAAATGAATCATGTAACTATTTTTTTTTACTTTGAGAGTATTATTATTTAAAATATTATTAATTTATATATTTAATATTATTATTTAAAAGCATTATTAGTAATAATTTTGCAAATATAGCACTTTCATCCACATGATAATCCCCAATCAGAGGCTTTTTTTTAAATAAAACAAGTTTTTAAAGCTACCTACTCTAAATGTAGGAATTCAAAATTAAATATTTTCTGCCCTCAAAAATGGTGCATTGTAGGAAAAGACAATATGTACACATAAAAGTATATACAAAATATTTAAAACAAAAGCAAGGTAATTCCAGAAGGGGACACTAGCAAGCTAGATCAGGAAAAATTTCATTTAAGAGGTAGTATTTAAGTTGAGCTTTGCTAGTGCAGCTAGATAATACAGTAAATAGAGTGCCAAATCTAGAGTCAGGAAAATCTAAGTTCAAATCTGATCTTAGACACTTACTAGCTATGTGACCCTGAGCAGATCATTGAATCCTATTTGTTTCAGTTTTCTCATCTGTAAAATGATCTGGAGAAGAAACGGCAAAGGACTGCAGTAAGAAAACATGGACAGTTTGAGTATACTATAGTCTATCCTAGAGACACAACTGAAGGACTAAACAACAGTAACAATACTAAAGCCTTATCCCCAAGTGCTTTACAAACTAGTAGGAAATATTGAATTTAAGCAACAGAAATTATTACAAAGTTGAACATAGGGTCAGCTAGCTGTACAGTGGATAAAATACAGAGTTTAGAGTCAAGAAGACAGTACAAATCTGGCCTCAGATACTTCTGGCTATGTGATCTGGGCAAATCTTTTAACTTCTGTTTTCTTCTACTTTCTCATCTGTAAAATGGGGATAATCAAAGCGCTTACCTTCCAGAATTGTTATGAGGATAAAATAAGATAAAAATTATAAAGTGTTTAGCACAGTCCTGGCACATAGTAAACACCATAAAAATGTTAGCTATTATTATTATTGTGAATATGATAAGTGACAAAGAGGCACCAACTATCTTTAGAATTTGGAAAACATGAGAGATCATTAAACAGGATGGATGTGCTGAGTCACTTAGGGAATCCTCTATGTAATTGTTGGTATTTGAGCTTGGCCAGGAAATACACAAAGGATTTCAAAAGAGAAAAAAGTGAAGTGAGTCAAAAGAGAAAATGAAGAAAGAATAGGAAGAGATTTCATGTCCTAGAATAGCAAAAGCATGGGGGTAGGAAAGCATGGCATGTTTTGGAGGCCACTGAGTCCTTCATTGCATTGTAAATAAAGAAGAATGTGAGAGGAGGCTGGAGAAGTAAGTTAGCATCATTATCTAGCAAGAACTTAAATACCAGATTGAAGAGATTAAGCTTTAAAACCTTGTCTTTGGTAGAAACTTGTTTAAATGATAGTAGAAATATTTGTTCATTAAAATCCAATGTCATCTTAGCCACGATTAGCCAATTTTGGAGATAGAAAATGATTTGGGAAAGATCTGAAATAGAGGACAGTTCCAGAGAGGGCATAATAGAGGGGAAGAGTCCTAGGCAAGAAGCAAAATAGGGATACCCAAAATAGTATGATGGTATTAGATCTAAAATTCCTAAATACATGTAGTGTATACAGGACCAGCTCAGCTATGGAGAAGAGCAAGAGAGAAGCAATAAGATCTATGATTCATAATCAATACATCAGTGAAGAGGTACAAAGGATGGGAGTGAACCCTGAAACTAGATACCGGGTTTCAGACTCCAAAAAGTCTGGAAAAAAGCATACTTTCCCTGACAAGCCTTTTCCAAGTTAAGCGGCTTCATTCAATTGGAGATCTTGGTCAAATCACCCTTTATTGATCTTTTGGGGGTAACTGGGATCTCTTTCAGGAAATTCCCAAGACTCTGGGAAAAGCCTTCAAAATGATTTTATTCAATTGGAGATCTGGGCTCGATATTCCTATCGAGTGGCTTGACTCTCTTTTCAACTGGAAATTTAGTCCCGGGGGCATTGAGAAACATTGAAGGAATCTCATTCAATGGAAGTTCTAGCCCCAGACTACCAATAAAAGACAATTTTGAACACCAAATCTTTGCAGAAGTCCGAAGTAGGATTATACTTTGCCAAAGGACCTCTCTTCTTGGCACAATTGCCAGCCAGGACTCTTGCCCTCTATGAAGATATCCTCTTCTCAGTGTTAACCTTTAACCTTTATTTCCCTAACAGGACCACTTTTTTTTTTTTTTTAAATCACTAAGAAGTCTGTCTTCTTAGCAGAGCTGTTTTCTCAGTGCCAATAAACTTCCCTTTTCTGCCATTCAGATTTCAGGTTTGTAAATTCTTTCACATTGGACCCATAGCTCCAACCAGAAGGGATTCTCACACCTCAATTCTCTACCACTAGACCTGCCTCACAGACAGTGAGAGAGCCTCCCTTCCCTGGAGAACTGGAATTAGGAAATTCTCTAAAGAGTAACACAGTACAGTTCTTGCTTCCATTATTGATTGTAAAGAATTAGAATTGTGTGGGACAGAAAGAGAATTGAGCCAGTATCATGAAATGAAAAGGCTGGTTTCTGCTATTAGGTTACCTCTGTGACCTTAAGCATGTCATGTCATTTAATGTGACTGAGTTTCAATTCCAGGATTGAATGAGGTTATCTCTGTCAGCTCTAAAATTCTGCCTATGACTTCTCTTTCAGTGTCCTTTGTAGAAAAATCCTTTTAGGAGCCTAGATTCATTCCGAATTATCATGAGAACCACAGAATTATAGGAAGAGAGATCTAGACTGGACCTGAGAGACCATATAAACAAGGAGATCTTACCTGGAGGTTCAAGTGTGTGGTCAGATTTCATGAGGGTCTGTGAATTTGAATGGGAAAAATATTCCATTTTCACTTTTATTAACCTTTAACTAAAATTTAGTATTTACTTCAATGATGAGGGTAGGCAACAAAGTATTACTCTTAGAAGGGTCCACAAGCTTAACTAGATTGCTAAATGTGTCCATTCAACAAAAAAGGGTAAGGACCCCTGATTTAGGCCATTACCTTTGTTTACAGAGGAAGAAAATGTAACCTAGTAGGGAAAAATGACTTGCCCAATGTCAATTGGCTCTAAATGCAGAGCAGGTGCTAAAACCCCAAGGCTCCTGATTTCCAGTCCAATCATTCATATGGGGAATAATCCTTCACACATTAGAGTCCCCTTGACCTAGAATCTGAGCACTCCCAAAATCTAGAAGTTTTCTCCTTGAAATCACAATATATAATGAAGATTATAATAATGATAAATGATATTCATCTAGTATCTTTAAAGTTTATAAAGCCTTCACTTCAAATTCCATCCAGTAGTGTCTACTTAAGGACTGGATTTCTTGCAGGCTTCACTTTTAGTGTTCAGTGTTGAAAACAAAATTTGGACTTTTTTCTCCCATGAAAACAATATAAATTTTAAAAATATATTTTTTAATTAGATTCTATATATTTTATACATATATACATATATATGTATATATATAATACAAATGTCAATTGGGGAAGTTTATCAAGAACTTGCCAAAGTTTATAACCAACTGTTCCTGAACTTGCCTTCTTGGCAAACCCTGGTGACTCTTAGAACCTCCAGTATAAAGAAGCTGACCATGAACTCTACCATCCAGTCAATTTCTGTCAGGGACAACAGAGCCGCCAAAGCTCTGAAATCATTAGTGTAGTTGGTACTTGAATCCAAGACATGCTGCTTTCTTTATGAACCAAGTGACAAGGCTTTTTTGAGTGAATAGTAACACTAGATGAGGTACTATCGTCTCTTTAAATTGAGCCATTCAAGTTGTTATGAATGGCAGGGTATTTTTGTTCCATTTGAGACTTAGATTTCAGGGCTGGGAATAGTGGGGTTGAGGAAGCTGGGCACAAAAGGAAAGAAAAAAAGGGCAAAGGACTAAAACCAACAGAGACGAGCAATTACAAGGTGTATTAATGTACACTGCGCAGAGGGAAGGATTGATTGTGCTTTCAAGCCTTTTTTTTTTTCCATGAAAGGTAAGGGGGAGGGAACTGAATATTTGTCCTTCAGAATTGGAAATCTGCAGTTCCAAAGAATAAAGGGATCTTTTAGAAAGTCGGCAGCTGCCTCAGAGCCTGAAGCCATGGTACTTGATACTACAATCTCCCCCTCTTAGTGTTTCTGGCCAGCTTTTGAGAACCGCAGGGAAGGTATTCAGGCTAGAAGACAATGGCAAATGTCAAGAAGGAGAAGGAGAATCTAGAGTTTAAAAGACTGCTGAGTGACATGTAGAACAGATCAAAGAGAGAAATTTATCAGGTATTTATAATTATAATGCTAATAGAGGTTAATAAGGGAAACCAAAGCAAAAGAGGCTGATCTCTCCCAGTCCTTTAAAATAATAATAATAATTTATTGTGATCTGAGAGCTAAGGGCCAGTCATTCATTCTTTTATTCATTCAGGATTTTTTTTTATATTGTTACTCTACTTATCAAGGAAAAGGAAGTTTTGTACAGTATTTGAATTCCTTTGCTTTAGGAAAGTAGACATTTTAAGCCTAGATCACAAGATGGAGCTAATGTATAATCCTCTGAGAATCAGATGCAGTTCCATATTGTTTATACAAGAGTTTGCTGACAGCAAATGATATTTTGGTTTAAAAAAGAAAAAGGATGAAGAAGAGCAGAAGAAAAGGAGAAAAAAGTTAAGGAGGAAAAGAAGATGGCTGAAGGCTTTCAGAATCAGTATGAAAATACTCTGAAAATACAAGGTTCACTCCAATTGATACCCCAACCCCAAACACACACTCCCACCTTCCCCATTCTATCTCATTTCCTTCTGCCCTCCTTTGGGTGCCACACACAGACAAGGATATGCAAAATTCTCCCGTGGTAGATTATGTAAACCCCCCACTTTAAGAAAAAACTGAATTTTCTGTTGGGTGCTTGCTGAGGCATGCTCAGGCATAGGGCTGTTTAGTAGTCCAAGGAGCATGTTGAAATCAATCTTGCAAAATTACTTTTGCAATAAGTAATGAATTAAAATTAAGGAAATCCCTTTCCCCAAACCTCCAAAGTAACCTTTTGCTATATAACTTAGCTAAATAACACTTTTCAATAGAATTTTGGAAATAATGTTGACTACAATCCTTGCCAATAGCCACACTCAGAATCATTTACTCCTAAAGTTTTCTTAAAAGCCCCACTTACTAAGTGCAAAATATAGAATGTTTCATACAAGAGAAACAAAAATGAATGATAACCCCACCCCCCACTAGAAATATACAAAAGAGTAGGTACAAGAAAATTCATATATAGATGCTATAATATAAAGAAACATGACAACTGAAAAGTTTTAAGAGACAGAGGAGAAAGGGGCCGAGAGAAGGAAATTTAAGAGAAGGGGAAGAGAGAAAGAGAAAAAGACAGAAAGAGACTGAGAGAGAGCTTTTATATCTATACAAATGTAAATAAACCCTCAGATATGAATAGAGAGTAATTATGTAATTATCATAATAGTAAGAATTTATGTAGTGCTTTGAGGTTTGTACTTTATATATGTTATCATGTATATGTTTCTATGTGTCTCAGCATACACAAAGTAGCACAACAACAACAAAAAAGTCTTTAGGAACAAGTAGGAGTGTATTTATTTTCAAACCATGGAGAAGTTTTGTCCTGCAGGTGTTTAAACAGATTTTCTTAGAATGAATTTCCCTTCTCAAACCTAAGGCCTTCAGGGATGCTCTACTCATGTAACAATGCTCATCAACTTGTTTGGTCACCTTAATCAAAAGTCCAACAGGTCAAATCACTAAAACAGTTAGTCCAACAGATTGTTCAGCTTTTATGAGCCAGCTGTCTGAATGAGATGTCTGAACTCTGTATTCAAAGAGACCTTGGGAAGAGCAGGCCAGAGCAGCATGAGGTTCCTGGTACCTGGAATTGAGAGGACCCCTAGACAGACAACATCAGTACTTCTAGTTCTCTGGAGTTCCACAAGTGCACTTATCAACTGAGCATTAGTGCTCTTTTTTTATTCTCATCAAGTTTCTCAAAGAATGTTCATGATTTACTTCTTAGAGACAATACCTCAAAGTGATACATGAATTAGCAGATCAAATGCTTCTATTAGGAATAGAGGGAAATGACATTTGAATAGAAAACTGTAGAGGATTTCTTGATTTTCCCCAAATGTAAATTAACTTCAGTCCATAAGCTTCAGAAACAATGTTGTCTTCAAACAACAGGACTATGTTGTTCGGTGGAACAAAGAAGTTTATAATAAAATGGCTATATAGTCCCTTTAAAAATCTGTCTTCTACATAGCTGACAAAAAAAAAAAAATCTTGCTAAAGCATGCTATTCCCCTGTTCAAAGAATATGCAGTGGCTCCCCAGTGGTTCTGAAATAAAGTATCAACTCCTCTGTTTAGCATTCAAAGACTTTCCTGGTCTGATTCCAATCTATTCTTTTCCAGAATTCCCTAATCCTTTCTCCTTTTCACACATGCTTCATTCCAACCAATATGGTTTACTTTCTGTTCCTCAAACTTGTCATTCCATCTTCTACCTCTGTACTTTGGCACGCAGACTCTTCCATATGCCTGGAGAACATTCCTTTATCACCTCTAAACCATAGAATCCTTAGCTTCCTGAAAAGTTCAACTGTTCTTCCATCTTTAGAGAAAGCTTTTCCTGATCTCACTAGTATTGGTGTTTTCTCCTTGGTCAAATTATACTGTATGTATTTTTCCATGTTAATGTATCACCCACCCCTCAATAGATCATATGATCCATGAAAGTAGGGACTTTTTCATTTTGTCTTGGCAACTCCAGAAACTAATAGAGTACACTAAATGTATATTTATTAAATGAAGAAATAATTCCATAAATAAACATTGTCCAACAAGGTTGAAGGAATGCATTTAGTCCCATTGTTTATAGAATTGCACAAAACATAGGTCAAATTTACTAGATATATCTCAAAAAAGAAAAGACACTTCCAATGGAAAAGATAATTTGACAGAACCAATATAATTAGCCCCTCAGTCACCAGTGGGTCTAGCTCCAAAAGACACTGTTTGTTATGAAGCGGGGAGAAAGAGTTGGAGAGAAGGCTAGGGGATCTTATTCAGAAGACTCAATATGGAAACAATTTTTTACACCTGCCTCAGGCCACTCCTGCTTAGACAAGTCACATAACCTGGTTTCAATTTTCCCATCTACAAAATGGGAATAATAATGTCTACTTACTTCAAAAATTAAATGAGGAGTGTAAACCAATCCAGAGATGAAAAGCGTTAGGTATGATTAAACAGGGTGACCTGTTTAAAATAGGTACCTCTTTAAAAACAACAACAACAACACATACACATACTTTGGGGGAAATAGAGGCATCTGTTTTTTTTTTTTAAACTAAAAAATTATCAGTGATCTTCAAAGATTCTTTTAATTAAAGGGGACCTGCTTGAAAAAAAGGAACATGACACAATTAGAATACCAATATATCATTTCCATAATTTAGAACATGGCTCATTTTCTTGCTTTTCATCATACTATTACAGGTTCAAAAGGGGAAAAAATTAAACCAGTTTCCTAATAGTGTTAACATTCCAGACAACTGATGTAAAAATAAACAGAGAATGTATTATGGTTACATATTATTCATTCAGTTTATAGATACTTCCCTTTTCAATACTGTCCCAAGTTGTACACCAAGAACAGTTTGCCAGTACACAAACCAAGCCAAGAATCACAAACTGGGTCTTTCTACATACTTGATTAACTTTCCAAAGTTATCAGGGTTCACTTGGCATTTGAATTACTAGTAGTTCTAATAGGACATGTGAGGGAGACTCGGTATCAAATTGTATTAGAAAAGTTTTCAATCTGCCTCTCTCCAAGTCTCTTGGCCCTACTCTTTTTTTTTTTTTTTTTTTTTTAATATCACTCTTATTCAGAGTGTCATCATTGCTCAAGTGAGCTCATAAAAACTTTCTAATTGGTCTCCCCTCTCCAATCTATCCTTCATGGGGCTGCCAATATAATCTTTTAGTGGACAAGTCTGGCAATCTTGCTCAAAAAAATTGAAGGGGTCCCCCAAGAAACAAATTGTAAAGTCCTAAACCCCAGTTTTAAGGCTCTAGTATCTTCTTCCCATTTTCCTAGTTACTTCATTTCACATTAATCTATTTCATAAAATTTCTTTTGCAGTTAAAGTGGACTACTAACTATTCTCAGCATTCCCTTGCTACTTTACATTTGTTGAGGTAGACCCGCATGTTTGATATGGACTCCTTTTTTGTCTGTGCCTTTTGAACATTACAATTTTGCAAAACTCAACTCAAGTCATTACTTCCATGAAATCCTCCCTTATTTTTCTTAATGAAAGTGGTTTCTTCCTCTTTAGACATATCATTTTCTCTCTCAACTTTGAGCCTATCACAGTCTTCCTCAACCATACTTTAGGATCATTGATGCAGAAATGGAAGGGATCCCAGAGGTGATCTAGTTTTATCCTTTCATTATTAAGATGAAGAAACTTGAGGTCAAGGAAGATTCAGTCTTGACTTGAACAAGATTACTTGTCTAAGGTCATATGTAAAGAGTGATTATATGATGTAAATATCCTTTCCCAAACCTTGATTTTCATTTCAGTTAGAGAATGAACTCTTCAAGATTAGGAATTATAGCACTCTTTGTATATACATCTTTGTATCTCCATTGAAGTGTTGAATTTCTCAATCTCTGCAAATATTTTGGCTCAGTTTATACTGGACCTTGACTATAAGAGATGGAGAATCACGGTATCTGCCAAATTTAAATAAGAGCTTACAAATTGGAAAAAAAAAAAGTTCAAACCCAATACTCTAGTCACCACAATATATTGTTTCTTACTTTGCTGATTAAATAATAAAATCATAAAATTAGGGCAATATCTAAGTGGATTTGGACCAAACATGCTTTATGTGTATTTTTTTCCATCATTCCTACTAATATGTTAAATTTCATTAAAATAAACATCAGCCTTGGTCAGCAGAACACAATTTATGTCCAGCTAAGATAATTATTTAGTAACCAAATACATTGAAGGGTAGTTAAGACAGATGATCAAAGAGGGCAGCATGGTACCTGAAAGGGAATATTTAAGAGGAAAAGGAGAACTGTAATGAGGAAGTCAAATTGTCAATTTCTTAGAATTTAGTTCCTAAGAAAATAACAAATTTTAAGTGATTTTGTTAGCATATACTGGGGATTATGGGAGGCACCAGAGAACATTGGTCTTAAACTCAGGTGCTCTGTTTTGTTTCTCTCAATTACTAGAATATAATAATCATGGATAAGTTACTTAAGTGGTATCAATTTTGTTATCTGAACAATGTGAGATAATATATTGATATTAATAATGTCAGTGATATTAATATTGGTGATAAGAGATAATAAAGAATAATAATTATGAGCAATTATAAAAATGTTGTGGCTATTTTGGGATAGTAAGTGTAGGAATTATGAATGACACTGGTAAATTGGAATACTTTCATTTCAGAGCTTCAGGGACTTTAGTGACAGCCCAGGTGAGTTCTCCTATTTTACAACTGCTTTATTTCTTACTGTTATTCTGGCCCCAAAGGAAAATTACCACTGGCCAAGAAACAGTCTGGTTCACTAATTGCTCCTGACATTTGAAAAACAAGTATCATCCTGACACTCCTCCCCCTGGCCATCAAACTTTCTGAGTTAAATTCCAAAGAGTCATACAGAGACTTGATTTACAATGTACAGAAAAGCGTAAATTAATCTATAGGAATTGGGGAAGGCATTTCTATCTCCTATCTGATCTCATTAGAGGGCAATGTCCCACAGGTGTTAACAAGTTGTAAATAGCTCAGTGAATTGAAATTATTTAAACAACTTGACTAAAGTAGAAGGAACCAAAACATGACAAATAAAGGATTTTCCTAGTCTCTCCTTATTTGGCTATCCAAAAAATACCATTCTTTAAAATTGTCTTTGTATACTAAATACTTAGAAAATAACAAAATACTTGCCCCATTCCTCAACAATTTTTCTGTAAATTAAGAATTATCAGAATATATGAAAATATTAACCCTAACAAATTCACTTCAATTTTGTGGTTGCCAGGATCCTCTAGGTTTTAGGGCTGCTCTCTGATACTCAGAAATCTAAAATGTGAAAATGCAAAGAGAGCACTCAACAAATTCTTTTTCAATGGAGAGATGGATGATGGATAGATAGATAAATCCAAATTGAGTTTCATAGTGCTTGATAAAATACTTTACTTTCATAGAGGGAGCTCTATGAGTTTAGACACAAGGAAATCAAAATCATGAATATGGAAGACAATGTGAGGCAGTTTGCTTTTCAAAAAATTCACATGATTTTTCTTGAATCTTTAAAAACAAAACAAATAAAAATAAAATAACTATTAAAAAATCTTCATCTTTGGACCAAAATAAAATTAATATTTTCTATCCAAAGAGGGAAAAAATGTTTTTCAGCAGCATTAGAAAGATCCTTGGAGTTAGAGCCAAATATTTATTTCAATTCTAGTTCTTCTTACTATCTATATGATCTCAGTTAAGTACTCTTACAGTTAGAGAGAATACTCTAAGCTCACTATCCCAGAATCTTTCTGCTGTATATATCATCCTCATGGTTCTAGGGATATTTCTAAAGGCCTGGAATATCTTTCTACTGTCAGGTTTGAATGTATTTCCTTCACATTAAAAAGTGACTAGCACATTAGAAATAATATTTATTTCAAAAATATAGCAAGAACAAAAGTACAAACATCTCCCACCAACTGCTTGAAAGGGCACACTATCCTTCATCTAACCTCAGTCTCTGAGGAGAGGTGGCTCAAACTTAATATAGTTTCTATATAGCATTGTTTTCAAAATGTCCAAGTTCATTAGCAACATCCCTGCCATATAAGACCTTGTTTCAGCTACTGCTGGATCACAAAGATATACCCTAACTCCTACACATTAGCACTTCTAGATTGGTTGCAAAACATGACATAGACACAAATCCCAGATACTCAGACTCTGAGATAGTTTACTCCTCTGATCTCTTAAAACTCACAAGGTCATAATTGCCAACTCCTTTCACTCAAAATAAATGGACTGAAGCCAAAACAAAACAAACAAACAACTATAAAATCAAAACCTGAGGGCAATATTCATAGGTTATATGTTACCCTCAGGGTGTACCTTTCCTCCTACATCATTTAACTGATTCCGTGAAGGAAGGAATCAAACCCAGAGAGGGGAGGCAACTGAGGCTGACCAAATCTTTGAATGTGTCCCCAAATCTGGTTCTGCAACTGCAGCTAGTCAAGGTGTCTGCTCTCCATCACTGGGCTGCGGACCAGAGCCAACATCAGAATGCCTACATATCCTCTAAAGTCTTTCCAAAGTACTTTTATTACATTTCATCTGAGCTCTCCTAAAAGTAGGTTTCTTAGCCTCTTTCACATATGGAATTGCATTTAGCAGTACAACATGCTCAAAGGAATTGGGTTTATTGGTTAATCCCTTGTTACATCGATTAGATTGATCATTTAATGGATATATAAGCCCTCTCACAAAGCTGTGGTATTAAATATTATAATTTTTGTGAAATCATTTTTTGACCATAAAGCCATATTAGTATTATCACTAATTTTGTAATAGAGTAATTATTGAAAATGATCCTTGAACCAAACCATTGATAATTCTGAAAAGAAAATCACATAAACACATTTGAATTTGGCACCTTGAAGGTAAACACAATTATCCAAAGGAATAACTAGAATTTGAAATCAGGTTTCCTGATCTAGATTCAATGCTTTTTCCATTATACCATGCTTCTTCCACAGGTGCTCAACTTCAATGCTTTATTATGTCAAGAAGGTAACCCTGAATTGTTGAAGGCTATGATGTCAGAGTTTAAGTGCTAGCAGGTCCTGCCACCTTAAAAATGCTTTGAACACAAGCACAATGATGTACTTTAAATGAATCATGGACAAGACTACCTAATATTTTAGAGGTTCAAGAAGAGATTGACTAAAAAGTAATGAGGTTTTTCTGTCATGGCAACTTTAAAGGACCATTACACACCAAAGAATTCATATATTACAACATAATACATCTTTATAGTATCTTGTTGTTATTGCATCATTTCAGTCATGTCCAATTCTTTGTGCCCTCCTTACCAGAGGACTGGGAGTGATTTGCTATTTCCTTCTTCTAGCTCCTTTTAGAGATGCAGAAACTAAGGCAAATAGGATTAAGTGAACTGCCCTGGGTGACACACCTAACAAGTGTCTGGGATTAGATTTGAACTCATGAAGATGAGTCTTCCTGTTTCTAAACTCAATACTGTAAGCATTAATAGAGGGAATATTAGAGACTTCAGAACCAAAGGAGGAGAATGAGAGTCCCTTATGTAATGTACATCCATCTCTAAACTACATATAACTAAATCAAATTATTATTCCACAAAAGTGATGTTGGGAAGTGATTCACTCTCACTTAGGTCTCTGGCAGATGCATCAAAAAGGAAAGGAAGACAGACCAGAGATGGTTGTACCTTCTCCGTCTATCATTGATATAGTACATATACTTTGCTCCAGTTTTTCGAGTTGTACCTTCTTTTTGCCAAAGCCAATGAACAATTAATACATCTACAAGCACTAACTATGTATTCTGTGCCAGACACTGTCACTGTGTGAGGCACCAGGGTCATACTATATAAAGAAACAATCCCACTTATGAAGAGCTTATATTTTAACCTCAAAGACGTGTGTGTGTATGTGTGTGTGTGTGTGTGTGTGTGTATGTATTCAAGGAATATTTATCAAGAATATAAACAAATAAAAGTACAAAGTAGTCAAATACAAAGTAGCTGAGGAGAAAAGACATTCTTAAGGTTAAAGGAGGAGAAGATTTTGTGAGAAAGAGGTGAAAAGAAAATGAGTACTAGCATGGAAGATGACCAACGAAAGGCACAAGGAACAACCATGCTATTTGTACTTTTAAGTCCATCCTTTCCTGCCTCCTTCAGGATCATACTGCCTATATATATACACACACACACATACACACACACACACACACACACACACACACACACACATATCCTTTCTTTCATTTTTATCCTTCTCTTATCTACTTGGGTCTTTCCTGATATCTACAAATTTGTCCCGTTTTCCCTCATCTTTAAAACAGAGCAAATAATACTTTATATTTACAAAAATCTTACACCTTTGCTATTACTATTTGTGGTAGCAAAGAACTGGTATCTAAGGGAGTATCCATTAGTTGATGAATGGTTGGGGATTTATTTTGTATCCTGCAACTTTGCTAAAGTTATGAATTATTTCTAATAGCTTTTTAATAGAATCTCCGGAGTTCTAAGAGTGATAGTTTGGTTTCCTCATTTCCTATTCTAATTCCTTTAATCTCTTTCTTAACTCTTATTGACGAGACTAGCATTTCTAATACAATATTGAATAATAATGGTGATAGTGGGCAACCTTGCTTCACTCCAGATCTTACTGGGAAAGGTTCCAGTTTTTCCCCATTGCATATGATGCTTACTGATGGTTTTAAATATATGCTCCTGACTATTTTAAGGAAAAGTCCATTTATTCCTATCTTCTCAAGTGTTTTTATTAGGAATGGATGTTGGATTTTATCAGATGCTTTTTCTGCATCTATTGAGATGATCATATGGTTTTTGTTAATTTGGTTATTAATATAGTCAATTATGCTAATGGTTTTCCTAATATTGAACCAGATGAATGGTTGAAAAAATAACTAATTGAATATTACTGTGCCAGAAGAAATGATGAAAAGGACATATTCAGAGAAAACTAGGAAGACTTGTATGAACTGATACCGAGTGAGGAGAACAGAACCAAGAAAGCAATTTACACTGGTAACACTGACTGTCCTAGCCCTCACTGCCTGAAGTTCACATTTCATCCATCCCTCATTGGTTCTCTTGGTACCCTAAAGTCATTTGGGGATGTCTAGGCTCTCCATCAATGTTTCAAACTCACACCAATGGTGTTTCCTCAAATGGAGGAGAAAGTTCACTAACAGTTAGATTAGCTAGGCAGCCAGGTGGCTCCAAATTTGGAGTCAGAAAAACTCATCTTCCTGAGTTCAGTTTCATTCTCAGACATTAAGTGTATGACCCTGGGCAAGCCACTTACCCTTGTTGTAAAATGCTGTAAAATGAGTTGGAGAAGAAAATGAAAAATTGTTCCAACATCTTTTTCAAGAACCCCAAACAGGTTAATGAAAAGTTGTCCACAACTGAACAACAAGGTCAGATTAGCTTTTACTGTTGTGCCACAATTCCCTTTTGATGTCCTGACCTAGTTTCCGCATTGTCTTATTTAGTTATTCTGCCTCAGGTTATAACCTTTCCTTCTTAATGTTTGATGAGATAAAGGTCTACCTCAGTTGCTCTGCCCCAAAACCCCAGGCTATAATCATTCCCTCTTAAATGGTTGATGAGATAAAGGTTTTATATTTTTAGGTTATAGACATTCCTTCTTAATGTTTGACAGGATAAAGGTTTATCCATTTTAGATGTCATTAGAATATCAGTAACCTCCCTCCATTGTGTCATACTAGGGGGCTCCTCCCCATTAGGTTATCCCCATCTAGGTACCTCCCCCATTATGTCATTGTTCTTGTTATCCTATAAAAAGCTTGCCTTCTGATACTTAAGCGCTAGACTCTTTGAGATGATAGTCTTGTCCAGCCCTGGGACCAAACATGGATCCATTGGTCCCAGTAAATCTCTCCATTTAATAAACTATTGAATTGGTCTCTAATCTGTCTTGCTCCTTACTACTTCAACATATGGAGACATAATCCTTATCACTATCACCTCAGTCTCTGGTGAAAGAAAAGGGAATTAGGTTCATCTTTTATCTGAGTTCCTATAGAATATCTAATCCTTGCTTCCCTATATAACACACAACCTAATCTCTCAAGGCTTTTCTTCTGGATTACTTGGATGCACCACAATGTCTACAATTCTACATCCAATATTATAGCTTGACTTTCTGGATTCAGTGGAGGATCATTATCACTGACAGCTATAACTGAGGAGAAACAATATAGAAGAAGAGACTCCAGGTCCATTTTCCACAGTCAGGATAAAATCCCATACTATGTATGGATTGTGATCTTCTCTCCCTGGAAACAACATGAAAGAATGCAGGATAAAAAGAGATCATAGTAATCTGATCAACTTTAACGACACAGACTCTTCTGATTGGCCAAACAAACAAACAAAAAAAGGCTAGACCCACCCTTAGAGATACAAGGTGTTTCTCTGTTAGGAAATTTAGGCATGTCCAGAGTACACTTATTACATAGTATAATAGCAACATTGTAAAAATGAACAATTTTAATAAGCTTAAAAACTCTAATCCATTCAATGATCACCTGAAATACCCCCCCCCAAAAAAAAAGAAAGAAAAAAGAAAAAACCATGAATGAAGAATCCTATCTCCTGATATAGAGATGATAGATTCAATATGAAGAATGAGAAACACATATTTAGACCCGGCCTATATGGGAATTTGTTTTCCTAAGTGTACATACTCATTACAAGACTTTTGGCTCTTTTTTCATTGTGGAGGTGAAAGGGAGGTAAATGAAGAAGGGAAGCAATGTTTGCTAATTTAAAAAAAATAAATAAAAAATCCCTACTGATTTATCCAGTTCTTTATTTCCCATTTACTGCTAAACTTTTATATCTTTGCCATTTGATTCAAATAGCTCCTCCCATGGTTAGCAATGATTTCTTCCTTATAAAATTCATGTTCTTTTCTCACTCCTCATCCTCTGAACTCTCTGTGGCTCTGGATACTGAAGAACATTTCCTTCTGTGGTACATTCTCTCATCTCTAGGTTTCTCTCTTTATTCTTCTTCTATTTGTCTAACAGTTCCTCAGTTTCCCTTTCTGAATCATACATTTCCTATTATAACTATGGTATATTTCCTAAAGCTCTTACTGTGCCCTCTTCTATTTTCTGTGATTTATATACATATATGTAAATACATTATAATATTATATAATTAAAATATTAATGTGTATAGTATATAGTAATACAGGTATATCTATAGATATATATGGCATATAGATATGTGTTTGTTTCAGAGGAGAAGGAGAACTTAAGTTGCCAGGAAAGACCTACTGCAGAAGTTGAATTTCAAGCTAAGTCTTCAAGGAAGCAAGAAAAACTAAGAATTAGAATTCCTGAGAAGGGAGAGCATTCTAGGCATAGGGACCTGTCAGTAAAAAAAGTCCAGAGCTGAGAGATGGTTTTGTATTCAAAGAACAGTAAGTAGATCAGTGTCTTCAATTATAAAATACATGAAAGAAAGTGAAATGTGAGAATACTGGAGAAGACCAGGTTATGATGAACTTTAAATGACAAACAGAAGAATTTATATATATTCCTGGAGTGTGACAATCATAATTTTAAAAAATATATTGTTTGATGTTGTAGTTATAAATGATAGGGTTCCAAAATGGAATCATTTAGGCTAAGTAGTCCTAATGATCATAAACATATAAGCAATAACAAACAGACTACTTTTCTACTGTCCTGGCCCATTCTGACTCTGTGTCAAACATGTAAATGATTGCAGCTCCTGATTGGATGTAGCTCTCTACCAACTATAACAACAATATTTTTGTACCAAAACCCATTTTTGAGGTCCCAAATTATCAATTCAAACCCTCACCCAAATTCTGTTCCTTATTAGGACTCCCTTACCTAAGTCTTGTGTTGATAAGTAATTCAAGGAATTTCCCAGCCATATCTGAGTCTAATTACTGATGCCTCTTCCCATAGTTGGGATTAATTACCTGTTCTCAACCAAACCCATCTTTATGTACTTTCACTGAGATTTTGGCCATGGTATCTTGGTATCATGTGATAGACTTTGGTCCTATGTATATATGAATCCCTCATAATATGCTTGCTTGTATGATTTCTTTTTGCTTGCTGCAACCACACACCAAATCTGATGTATGTACTAGCTTCCCAAAGTCCAATATTCTGAACACTAATCGAGGTCTTTGATGTAACATGAGCCATGAAACCAAATAAAGCATGGAGATAATAACGAGCCACTGGAATTTATTGAATGGAGTTAGAATGGGAGTGACATGGGCAAATCTATACTTTATGAAAATCACTTTGACTACTAAAAGAAAAAGTGGATTGCAGTGAGGAGAGATCTGAAGCAAGGAGCTCAATTAAAAGGTTATTGAAATAGTCCAGACAAGAGGTGATGAGTGGGGATTGTATGGATAGAGAGAATAAAAATTATAGAAGAGATACTATATTGATAGAAAAGTGAAAATTTAGCAATCAAAGTAAGATGTCAAGAATGACATCGAAATTGTAGGCCTGGGAAAATGATGGTGCCATCATTAGAAAAGTTTGGGAGAAAAGAGGATCTAAGAGAAAGATAATGAGCTATGTTTTAGATATACAGAGCTTGAGATGTCTATGGGATATCCAGTATAAAATATTCAAAAGGTGATTTGGGACTAGAGTTCAGGAGAAAGATTAGCTTGGGTATATAAATCCATAAATTATCAGCATAGTAATGATAATTAAATCCATGGGGCTGAATGAGATCACCAGGGCAAATAGAACTATAGAGGGGAAAAGAGAAGAGGATCCAGAATAGAACTTCAGAAGAAACTCATGGGCAATGGGTGTGATAATGAATCAAGGAGATTCAGGAGTGGATAGACAGATAGGAGAACAATATGTGTCATTACAACAAAGAAAGGAGAGAATATCCAGGAATAAAAGTTGAATGACCATATCAAAACCTACAAAGAGTTTGATAAGAGTGAAGATTGAGACAAAGTCACTAGATTCAATAATTAAGAGATCACTTAATTTTGGGAGAGCAATTTGCATCGAATAATCAATTCAGAAGCCAAAATGGAGAGGTTTTAGAGATGATAGGAAGAAGAAATGTAATTAACATAAATATCTTTCTCAAGAAATTTAGTGGGGGGAAAAAAGGTGGGAGGAGATATAAGCTGATAATAGAGATAGGATGAAGTATGAGATCTCTCAAAGATGAGGCATAAATGGGTGTATTTATAGCCAACAGAAAAGGATCCAATGGATAGGGAGAAAATAGTAATTAGAGAGAGAGAGAGAGGATAAGAGTTGAATATCTGATGGAAAAAATAGGAAGAGAGGGAAGTAGGGTACATGAAACAAAAGTTGGTCTTGAAAAGAAGATAGACTTCCTCTTCATCTGAGATGAGCGTGAAGGCAGAGATGCTAGTGGAAGATGTCTTAGAGGTTTCAGATAAGAATAAGGGAGAAAGAGTTGGCTCTAGGCAATGGCCACAATATTTTCATTGAAGTACAAAGGAAATCCCTGTCTTGAAAGAACAAGGACATAAGGTGCCACAGAAGGCTCAAAGAGAGTTGAAAAGATTTGGTAAAGAAACTGGAGAGAGTAGAAAAGCAAACTTATTTGGGAGATGTACAAGATTGTTTTGCTTCAGAAAGACTCCATTGAGATTAAATAATATAAATTTGTAGGGAATACACTGTTGTGATTACCTCCAACTTCATTCAGCAAAAGAGGCCAATGGTCTGAGTCCAGTACAATTCAATTAAGCAAACACTTATTAAGTGCCTTCTTTGTGCACAGAACATTGTTCAATTCACTTATCAGTTCAACCCGGCATTAATTTAGAATCTACATATTCTTCTACCTGCACTTTATTCATTCATCCCTTCAACAAATATTCATTACAAGGAACTAGGTTTGATTTTGGGGGTGTAAAAACAAAAGCAAAATAACCTTATATGCTGCTGCGGATGGTTAACATTTTAATAATCTAGGGTTCCTGTCCTTATAGTGCTTGTAGGTCAATGAGAAGAGGCAGAAAATGATGACAAGCTACAGAAGAAAAAAACAAAGATTTTTCCAGGTGCCATTGATAACTGCAAGCAATTTTTTGATCATGAGGGAAAATCATGCATGATCCAATCATAAAGCCATTCCCAGCCCATTAGTGTCTTCCACAGAGAGCAGACAGAGAAAGGGGAAAGCACTGAATATAAGACTGATTAGTGAATGCCATAGAAAGCTATGTAGTGCAGAAGAAAATTCACTGAATAAGGAATCAGGGTCCCTGGATTGGAAGCTCCTTATTATCACTTTGCTGAGAGACCATGAATGAATCACTATCCTTTTGGCTTCAGATGAAGAAAAACTTTGTAACATATATCTGTATCTATAAATCTCTCTCTCTCTCTTCTCTCTCTCTCTCTCTCTCTCTCTCTCTCTCTCTCCACACATAATATATATGTATGTATATACATATATATGCAGAAAAATATCCCATTTCAGATATATCTATGTATAATTGCCTTTCTGATTAGTGACTTCCCTGTCATAGGAGGGAAGGTTTAAAACAAAAGCTGATTAACCACCTGTTGAGTATGTTGTGGAACAAATTTTCAATCCAGCTTAGATTGGACTTGATAACTTCTAAGATCTCTTTCAGTTTTAAGATTCCATGGTTCTGTGTTCTCTGAATCTCAGTTTGTTCCAACTGTAAATTGGTAGTAATATACTTGCATTTACCAAACTCATAGTGTTATAAAGAGGAAGTTTTGTAAACTCTAAATAAAGGTGGCTTCTTTCTAAATGCAAGCCACTCTTACAGAGCAAAAAGTCTTTTCTACTCTATCTTTATTTTTCAGAATGGCTTTATGTAATAGTTCTTAGAGCAATTAGCAGCTTAAATGATTATTATACTTAAATATATATTTAATCAGTAATGTGTGCTTTGGGATAATTCTTAGAAGCTTCCCTGTAAACCAGGGCCCTAACCCACTCCACTCAATGAACATATTCAGAATGGAATTAAATGACTCCAAAATGGAGGTAGCCACTTTCTTTTAGTACCATAGATAATGTGATTCTTTTGATTCGTACCTTGATCTGGGAAGGAATAACCGTGTATTTGCCCCGGTAGGATTTCTGATGCATTCTTTCATTCACTGTGTGATAAAATCATCTGTAATGGACAGAATTTTCCTCCATGTTCCTCTCAAAAGCTCAATGGGTTTCATTCATTGTTTTTCTGTGAGGAAGTCAGAGTTGTCCACATTCAGCTTTGACTATTAATGGGCAGGAAGATAGACTAAGCTATCCACACATTTATTTTCCCACATGTGGAAAAGGTTCTGGGGCTCCCAAAGCAGCTCAAAGCATTGTCTGCTTTCTTTCTTCCTTCAGACAGTAAAGGAAATAAAGTGAATTGTTGGTGGAAAAAAGACTTTGGTTTTTGTGGGAAATGATACATTCCCTAAATGGCTTCAGGGGAAAGCAGAAGTGGATCTTGATGCTGTGTTTGTGCTAACTGAAAGAGGTAGAGAAACTAAATGGCTTTGGTAGTGCCTAGATATCACAAAAATTATTCCAAGCAGCCTTGCATTTGTCAAAGATAGAATTTCAGAAATATTAGTTCCTTAATTACTCTTCATTTTTGTTTTTAGAAAGGAAGGTAACTTAGATAGCAGTAGGTAGGGTATTAAACATGAAAGACATGGAGACAGGGAAGATTTACCTTTGATAATCATTAGTTGTGTGGTTATATACCCTTTGTCTTTCTCTGCCTCAGGTTCCCAATGTATAAAGTTGGGGGTTAGAATACAGGTAGTATTAGCTAGCTAGGTGATACAATGCATAAAGCACTGCACAAATACTTCCTAGTTATGATATTAAACAAGTCACTTAACCTGTTTGCCTCAATTTCCTCAACAATAAAACTCAGATAATGATAACATCTATCTCCCAGGATTGCTATAAGAATCAAATCACATAATTATAAAGCAATTGGCATACACCTGGTTCATAGAAAGCTATAAATGTTAGCTATTATTAAGTATTATTATTGCCTTTCTATCTTGCCCAGGTCATTTGCCCTAACATAAAGGGAAAAACATCATCCCTGGCCCTAAGCTACTTGAGGACTTGACCATGAGACTAACTTCTAGGGATGTTGATAACCTACTTGCACTCATTCTTCAATGATACAGATAACCTTCCACCTCCCCATGATTCTGAATTCCTGGCTGTCATTCAAACTTCATTCTCTATTTTCCATAACCCTCTGTTTCTTCCTCAACCTCCTCCAACCAAATTTTTCCATGTTCTGCCCTAAAGCTACCCACTGTCTTCTCTAAAACTGTGATGACCACGCTAGCACCCCAGACACCCCAGAATCAATGGGAGTCAGGATAAGCAAAAGTCCTTAGTCTTTATTCTTGGTCTTTAGATGCAGGATCGAACAGGATGGAAGCAGAATCTCTGCAACCGCCTTCTTCCTTGTCTATCGCAAAGAGTGGCTCTGGCTAGTCTTACTCCACCCCCTAGTCCCTCCTATAATCCTCTGTATACACCAATCATTGAGCCAGCACAGGATAGTAGGAAGATCCATTTTCCAAGCATATGCCCACAGAGTATTGTCCAATCAGTAATTAGCCCTAAGTGCTTGAATCAATCTCAGTGCAACAACTCAAGAGTTTCAGCCCTCTACATAAAACAGTGCCCCACAAGTAGCAAGCTTGCTTTCATCTTAGATGTTTTCCTTTCTTTTTCCATTTTCTGGGTCTCATTAAGGTCCTCTTAATGGCCCAACCTCTCTAACCACCCTTCTTGATACTGGAAATGCAGTCTCACAATTCCACTCAACTCACTGCACTTTCAGGTACTCCCTCTAACCACTGACACTCAGGAACCTCTCTTTCTTTAAAATTCACTCAATCAATATATACCACCTAATCCAAATTTGGTAGCTGTGGTCCACAGGACTCCAAATCATTCCCCTTATTTCCTCTGTGAGTTCAGTGACAGACTGTGAAGTCTTTCTTTTCATCACAAACCCTACCCTAATACTAGGGGATTTGAGTATTAAGAAGATCTTTGTTATAAAGTATGGTCAAAATCTACTTTTGTAGTTTTTTCCTCTCCATTCAAAGAGAGCCATACCTTATAGCAAAGTTTTTTAAAGAGAAAATGAGAGGAAAAAGTTAGCGAAATAAATCAACTCATATTTTAAGAGTTGACACTATGTACAATGTTTCAGACCAATGGACTTCATCTTCTGCAAAAGTGCTGATCTAGGTATCATCTCAGATTTCTTTCAAACTTGAGCTGAATAATTTCACAACATTTAGTCTTGATTGATTTATTGTAGTTTTTCTTTATATTTGAATTGTAATCATTGTATATATTGGTTTATCAGCTCTGCTAACTTTACTTTAAATCAATTGGTGTGTTCCCATGCTTCTCATATTCGCCATCTTTATTTTTTCTTTTGCCAAAATAATATTATGTCACATTGTTGTGTCACAATTTGTTAAACTGATCCCTGATCAATTGTTTATAATTCTTTGTTATAACAACAAATTTATTATTATTATTAATTTTTCTATTTCACAAAGTTGGCACAATATATTGTAGTTGAGATACTTTAAATAGAAAGCCCTAAAGACCATCATGTAGAAGTGTGGTTTATTGAAAAGAATTAAGAATATCTATATTCTGATCCTGATTCTCCTGCTCACAGCCTATGTGGCTTCAGTCAGATTACACCCAAACAAAAAAATCTCCTCCAGATCCAGTTTCTTTTACTTTGTAAAATGAACATATTCCAATTTTAAAACTGTAAACCTAAAATCTTGGAATTTCTGTTTAAAGTTAGATCAGCTAGTTTCTAACCCCATTTCAACAAAACTTTATTTATTTTCTTAAATTGACCTGGAAAAATATAGCCAGGGATCTCTTTTGCCACTAGTTTGAATGATTCTCCAATCTTTTATTGTGCCTGAGACCATCAAAAATTTGGAAAATCCCCATAAGCCTTTTTGCTATGGTATTAAAGCCCCACTGCACTGAAACCATGGACATTGTTATCCTATTCACAAGACCCATTATGTAAATCTCATAAATACAGGATAATAAATAGTTCCATTCAGGGATGGGGAAAAATGGGAACAGGTCGAGGTTCAAGCATTAGCATGCTACAAGATCCATTTGAAAGGCAAATTGGATGTCTCAGTCTCTTAGTTGTTTTATTTTCCATGTTGACATTAGGATTGACAAAAACCTTTCCAATATTCAGGATTTGCCAGCTTGGAAGAAAAAAAAAGTTCTTAAGAGGAGACAGCTGGGGTGCAATGGACAAGCATTGATTCCAGAATGCAAAGGCTTGGGTTTGAATCCCAGCTCTGACACTAACTGGTTGGCTGACCTTAGGAGAAACATTTGTCATGCCTTAGAATTCTCACTGATAAAAACCAGTAACAGTAATACACTCCCTTTCATAGATGTACTGCCAGCAAAGTTCTTCATTATTGTTGTTGTTGTTGTTGTTACATTAATGATTTCATTGATGTAGAAGAACTCCCTTTGAGAAAATTTTACTAATGTAAATCCATACTAAATAACCATAATTATAATGATTGCTAGTTTTTATATAGCACTTTAGGGTTTATAAAGAGTTTTATCTCAAGTGATTCTCACAGCTAGATTCTTTTAAGTGTTCTAAAGAATAGTGTGGCTCCGGTCTTGTGAGAAACAAGATGGAAGACTAGATATTTTCTCTGACCAAAATGATCTCTCAAACCTTTCCAAAACAGAAATTATGCACGAAAGATTAAAATAACTTTAGTTGTTTTTATGGTTTAAGGAACCCAGAATCCCTAAACAAGGTTAAGACAAACAAACCAGAAACTGATGCTCCCTGACTTCAAGCTCATTTAGCTCTCTTCCCCAATCCCTCATGCTGTCAGCAATGAAGTCATATTAGCAGAATCTAAGACACAACAGAGGCTCACATCAAAACCAATCCCTGAACTTCATTGCCCTTTTCCTCTTTCTGGTGTCTGCAAGATCCCAACTCTAGGCTGCAGAAGTTTTCTTGGGCCTTAATAGTTAGCTCAGACATAGCTTTTCAGGAGCAAAAGCCTGCTGAGGATTAAAATCTGGAAGTGCCAATGCTGTAGAATTCTAAATTGCTGGTTCCAGAAGGCTCTAGCCTATTGATGCTGAGCAGAGAACCAAGAATAAGAGGTAGTGGAACAGTTTATTCACTAGGGCAGGATATCATTAGTGTAGGGAACTGTGCAGCAAACAGTATAGCACATAGCTGTGGCCATTTCTGACTTCTAAACAGTCAGTTGATGAACTGTGATGTGCTTATTGTGGGAGGAGACTGAGATCCTTTGAAATCCAGTCCCTAAGGAAATCAAGTCAGAGGAAAGGAAGCCAGGAAGTGAGTGATAAAGAGAATGAAGGTGAGAGAAAGTATCAATTCCAAAGGAAAAGATATTTGAATGTGACCTGCACCTGCTAGAAAAAGGAGGGAATGGAATAATGTGTTGCAAAGAGTATTAGCAGATAGGATTCAGACAGTAGTGACCTATCTTGCAAATCTGAGCTTCAATAATGAAGAATTTGAAACATTTGTAAAAAGAAAACCGGAACTTTGCTACTCAGACTCTAAACAATAGAATTGTAAAAGGAATGGAAAAAAATGCAGATAGCAATAGTGACAATAGGAAAGAAAACAAGTAAGAAACTTCTTTCTAAAAGTACACATGGAGACAGAAATGAAGGTGAAAATCTAATAGAGGTAACAGGAAGAAATGGAAAAGGGCATTAATGACAGAACCTGGTGATACTCTGTTTGTCTTTTGTAACAGTAAGTTACAATATGCAAGGGTACAAGAAAGAGGAGAGGAGAACAGGAAAATAGAGAAGAGGGAGTGAGGTACCAGGATCAAATCAAGGACAAGAAATGAGAAGGTGACATATGTGGTCTCAGAAATATAAGAGCCTATAATTAAGGAATAAGTGGGAGTGAAGGGCAGAATTGAAAAAGAGAAATGAAGAAAGTATTACTTTGGCAATGAGAGGGGATTTCACTGATGTATGTTACTATGGCTTAAGGTTAATGAAGACTTTACACTGAATGAATTCTGAGTAATTTGGTGTGTGAAAAATCTGCTTGTCCTGAGAAGGAGAGGAGTTGCAGCTCTTGGTAGCAATCGGTACCAGAAGGGATAAAGAATATAGAGAAAAGAGAGAGAGCAGATGGTAAGGATTATGAACAGAGAACAAGAGTCACAATTAAACAGAAAAAGAAGATGGATAATGAAGAGAAGTGAGCGGAATCCTTTTTTGGGAAGAGCACAAAAATGAAATTAAAAAATTGGACTAGCTGAAGGGGAGGCAAGGAAGGGGCTATCTATGTGGCTGAAGAAAAAAGAGGGGGAAGAAAAACACAACCGGATAAAAACAGGAGAGAGGAACAAATAAGTAAAATCCTAAAGGGAAAAGGGTAATACCTGAGAAGAGGGGATTGGTGAGAAGGGGGAAGAGAGCCAGTGGAAACAGGGCCATCTTAAATGAAAAGATTTAAATAAAATAATTGAAAAAAAATAACATTGTGTTTATAGCAGAAGAGGAAAAATTATTAAGTATAAAAAAATTTAAAACAAATGAAGGAATATATAAACCTAATTCTAATAACATTAAACATAAATGGATTAGATAATGAAAAAGAGTAACAGATTGGCTAAGAAAATAATATCCTACAAAAATAAAACTTAGAGGTTGGGAGGTAATTTTACTATGCATTGAAGTGAAATTAAAAAAATAAAACAAGGATTTATCATCATGCTATTAAACAAAGCAGAAACAAGCAAAAATGATAAACAAAGGAACTCTATTATTCTGCATAAAAGGTAAAATATGGAACTGAATGAATTTCTCAAAAAAAAAAAAACTAGAATAACAGGACTATGATCCCTTCAAACATGACAACAAAAGAAAATACACATTTATGTGTACCTCATGTACCTCATTAAACAAAAGTTCACCATTAACTAGTACACAGTGATATTGTAAATAAATTTAAAAAGGCAAAAACATTAAATGCATCCCTTACACAGCACAATAAAATAAAAATAAAATTTGGTTCAAGGGTCACAAACAAAAATACGGATCCAAATGAAGATTTAACAATTAAATCTTAAAGAATAAGTAGGTCAAAGAACAAATCATAAGAACAATTAGTAACTATATAAAATAAAGTTCTAGTATAGAGCAACATATCAAAATTTTGTAATGTCGCTAAAACAGTCCTCAAGGGAAGATTCATGTCCTTACATCCTACAGTAACAAAATTGAAATAAAAAAGTTTAATTAACTATGTATTTCAAAATTAGAAAATCAACAATTAAATTAACTTAAAATAAACACAAAAAAGAGTTATTATAAATTAGAGGGGAAATAGATATTCTAGAAGTAAAAAATTTCATAGGAATGATAAATAAAACTAAGGGCTAATTCTTTGAAAAGACTAATAAAATTGACAAACCCTTAGCTAATCTGATTAAAAAGAAGAGAGTAGAAACTTAAACCAATAAAATAGCAAATAAGCAAAGTAAAACTATAACAAAACCAGACGAAATAAAAGAGTAGCCAGAACATATTATTCATAATTATGCTAACAAAAATGAAGACACAATAGAAATAGAGAAATAATTTCAAAATATAAAGTACCCAAACTATCAGAAGACTAGACAGCAATCTTAAAAAAACAGTCTCACTCAGAAAAGGAAATATAACTTGTCATAAAGGAACTAACAAAGGGGAGGAGGGCAAGGTACCTGATGACTTCACAGGATTATTCTGTTAAACTTTTAAAGAATAGTTAGTCCCCATCCTTCATAAACTATTTTAAAAAAACTAATAAGAAAGCATACTACTAGAATACACTTTTGAGACAAATATAATCCTAATATCTAAAGTAGGGGAAAAAATAAAACACATTAAGAATACCATAGATCACTATCATTAAATGACATTGATTCAAAAAGTTTAAATAAAATATTATCAAATAAATCCAAGAAACCATTCATTATTATTCAATGGACATATACTAAGGATGCAAGATGGTTCGATATTAGAAAAATAGTTAACATAATTAACCATATTACATACAAAAAAATCTATCAAACCATAGGATCATGTCAATAATGCAGAAAAAGTCTTTGACAAAATATGACTTTTTATGCTAAAAATTTGATGAAGTACAGGCATGGAGGGACTTTTTTTCAAGGTTATAAAAAACAGCTACATAAAACCACAAGGCAATGGGGATGCACAAGAACCCTTTCCAATAAACATGGGAAAGAAGTAAGGACGCTCCATCTCCCCACTGTTATATAATACAATTTTGGAAATGCTCATTATAGCAATAAGACAAAAAAAAAAAAAAAAAGGAATTAAAGAAATAATAGTAGGCAAAGATGAGACGAAATTTTCCCTCTTTGCTCATAATATGATGGTGTTTACTTGGAAAACTCCAAAGAATCAGCAAAGAATATTCATTGAGATAGTAGTTTCAGCAAAGTTGCAAGTTAAATAAGTGAATAAATAAATCTTCAAAAATCAGCAATATTTCTAGATATTGATAACAAAACACAAGAAGCAAAAATAGAAAGACAAATCCCATTTCAAATAACAATAAAATACATAAATATCTGAGAATCAGACCCTTGAAATGCACAAAAGATTTGTATAGATTCAATTCCTCTGTAAGGAGGAATATTCAGTGCTCATGGTTAGGCAATTACTTTGTACTTTTAATGCTAGATCAATCAAATTTTCTAGGAGATATTTTACAGAACTTGGTAAAATTATAACAAAATACATTAGGAAAAGCAAAAGATTTAAATTATCAATGGAAATGATGATAAAAAGTAAAGGTTAAGGGGGCAAATAGCACTTCTAGACTTTAAACTATATTACAAAGTAGCAATCATAAAAATTATGCAGTGTTCATTAAAAAATAGATAATTCTGATGGACATGGCTCTCTTCAACAATGAGATGATTCAAAGCAGTTCCATTTCTTCAGTGACAAAGAAAGCCATCTACACCCAGAGAAAGGACTGTGGGAACTGAATGTGGTTCACAACATAGTATTTTCACTTTTTGTTCTTGCTTGCTTGTATTTTATTCTGCTTTTTTTTTTCTTTTTTTATTGGTTTGATTTCCTTTTTCTTGGGCAGCACAATAATTGTATAAATATGTATGCATAGATTGGATTTAACATATATTTCAACCAATATATATATATATTTATTTAATATATATTGGACTACTTGCCATCTAGGAGAGGGTATGGGGAAAGAAGGGAAAATTGAAACACAAGGTTTTGCAGGGGCTAATGTTAAAGAATTGTCCATGAATATGTTTTGAAAAATAAAAATTTTAATAAAAAAATAAATAGAAAAGTGGAATAAACTAGACAACAGAGATTCAGAAACAATAGAACTCAATAACCCAATTTTTGATTAAGTAGAAAATAAGTTATTGGGAGAAAAACTTTCTATTTGATAAAAATTGCTAAGAAAACTAGAAAGCAGTCTGTCAGAAATTAACTTAGATTAACATCATATTCCATTCAGCATAATATATATTAAATCCATATTTAAGATCACACAATAAAAAATTAGAAAAGAAGCAGATGAAATATCTTTTACAACTATGGTGAAAATGTATTCTTAATCAGACAAAAGAGAGGCAATTACCAAAAAAAAAAGCATATCTTTGATTACTTGAAACTAAAAAGTTTCTACATGGAAAACATTAATGCATCAAGGATAAGAAAGGAAGTAGTCACATGGGAAAAATTTTTGTATTTCTCCTAAGAGTTTGATATTCAGGATATATAAATATTAAAAGCCATTCTATACTTAAGGGATCAGAAGGAACAAGAAACAATTCTCAAAAGAACTGCAAAATATTCATAACCACATAAAAATGTTTTAACCATCAATAATATGAGAAATGCAAATCAACTGTGAAGTTTCCCCTTATTCCCTCCAAATTGGCCAAAATGACCAAAATATAATCATTGTTATTGAAATTCTTATAAAGTAGTAAGACAGTGGAATTGATAGAGACAATAATTATCTAATTTAGCATGGTTCAGTATGATTGATCTGATCTTATAACAAGGAGATGTTATGGGCCAGAACTTGAAACAAGATACTAAGTGGAATTGAGAAGACAATGTTTAAATCTAGTTTAGAATTTATTTAATCCTACAGCAAATAATGGTTTCCCAGTGATATAATGATTGGTGTGTACTTGGTGTACAGCATATAAGCAAGAAGCTCCCAGGGCCAGACACACAAGCTCACTCTTGGAAGAGGAGACAGATTCATTCCATCTTCCACCTTTGTGCTGGTTAGAGGCTGAAGCTGGCAAAGGCAAAGGATTAGCAGCAGTAGCTTTTGGAACCAAGGAGAGAGATAGGCCTCTAAGAAAGCTAACCGAGCCCAAGGAAAGACAAGATTCAGACAATAAAGGATTTGGACCTTTAACTCCTGGCTGCATTGATTACACTAAACTGAAATGAAGGCTGTCTCCAGAAGCCCCCTAAGAAATCTGCTCTCAGAGAACAATATATTTTAGAGAAGAACATTACAGAAATTGTTTTGAAAAGATGGACACACATACATTATTGGTGAAATTGTGAAGCATTACAACCATTTTGGAAAGCAATTTAGAATTATTTAAATAAAGTGACTAAAACTTCCATACCCTTTGGATCAGAGATTACATTATTGGAATTATACCAAGGATGCCATTGATAAGAAAAATTTTCCATATGCTCCAAAATATTTATAATGACAATTTTTGTAAAAGAAAATAAGTAAAAATAAAATACGGTCCATCATATTGTGGAAAATGTCTAGACAGATTCTGGTATTTGAATATAATGAAATATTACTGTTCTGTAAGATATAATGTGTGTGATGAACACAGAGAAGAGTGGAAATATTTCTATAAACTGATGCAAAGGAAAGTAAACAAAGCCAAATATATGCAAAACAATGTGAAAGGAAAGAATAACAATATACCAGAAAAAAAAGTAAATAGAACAACATAGATCAAGCAGGACTTGAATGAAAAGATAAAAGGTGCCTATAACTTACCTTTTCATGATCCTGAGAGGTCCATAGATATTACACATTGCATGTATTTTCAGACATTTTTAATGTATTGATCAATGTGCTGGCTTTTTTTTTTTCTACTTTAAAAAAAACACTGTCGTATGAGGTGGGGTTTTTGGCTCTATTCATGTCACGCTGTCTCTCAAATGTGAATATTCTCCCAAAAAATTACTGTTATTTGATAAAGTTGAATTTTGCTTTTTAAATAACTGTCCCTGAAATCAAGCCATTCTCCAATTGATAAATGGTCAAAGGATATGAACAGACAATTCTCAGATGAAGAAACTGAAACTATTTCTAGCCATATGAAAAGACACTCCAAGTCATTATTAATCAGAGAAATGCAAATTAAGACAACTCTGAGATACCACTACACACCTGTCAGACTGACTAGAATGACAGGGAAAGATAATGTGGAATGTTGGAGAGAATGTGGGAAAACAGGGACACTAATACATTGTTAGTGGAACTGTGAATACATCCAACCATTCTGGAGAGCAATTTGGAACTATGCTCAAAAAGTTATCAAACTGTGCATATCCTTTGATCCAGCAGTATTACTACTGGGCTTATATCCCAAAGAGATACTAAAGAAGGGAAAGGAATTTTCATGTGCATGAATGTTTGGTAAGAAATGACTAGCAGGATGATTTCAGAAAGGCCTGGAGAGACTTACACAAACTGATGCTGAGTGAAATGAGCAGAGTCAGGAGATCATTATATACTTCAACAACAATACTAAATGATGACCAATTCTGATGGACCTGGCCATCCTCAGCAATGAGATGAACCAAATCAGTTCCAATGGAGCAGTAATGAACTGAACCAGCTACACCCAGCGAAAAAACTCTGGAAGATGACTAAGAACCATTACGTTGAATTCCCAATCCTATACTTTTGTCCACAGGCATTTTTGATTTCCTTCACAGGCTAATTGTACAATATTTCAGAATCTGATTCTTTTGTACAGCAAAATAATGGTTTGGTCATGTATACTTATTGTGTATCTAATTTATACTTTAATATATTTAACATCAACTGATCATCCTGCCATCTGGGGGAGAGAGTGGGGGCAAGGAGGGGGAAAATTGGAACAAGAGGTTTGGCAATTGTCAATGCTGTAAAGTTACCCATGCATATAACCTGTAAATAAAAGGCTATTAAAATTAAAAAAAAATTTTTAAAAAGCAATCAAAGTAAACCAATCACAAAAATATATATATAAATAAATAAATAACTTTCCCTATGCAATGTAAGGATTATGCTCTAAAATCTTGTCATTTAATAATTCAACCTCTTTTTGATTTAACATGTACCTAAACCTTGGCAGAATTATAAAGAATGATAGAAGTTATTTGAGACACTTTCCTCACTGTTATAAAAGAATATAGTTTAGCATTAGAAATGAATTAGGCAGTTTCTGATCAGCATAATTCTGTGTTGAAGAACATAAGATATGATGGCATTAGGAATAACAGAAGAAATCAAGAGGTAAAAAAATGCCAATAAATTGACCAACAGGGAGGAAAAAGGAAGCAAAGAAAATTGAAAGTATGTAGAAATTTGAACTGTTTTATACCATGAAGATGAAAAAAAAATACAATAAACATATTTTAAGTAGCCCTTTTCTAACCAAGTGAAAAAAGTTTAAATTTAAAGGATGGACCCATTTAAATATGACCTTGAATGGATATAGAGAATGTCAAGAACCATTTTATTTTTATGGCTGTACATTTTAAAGCAGTTTGGGTTGGGTGAATAGTTCTGGGAAAAGCTTCTCCAGTATCATGTAATTTAAATATGATAGCATAGAGATGATTTTCCCCAACTAGCTCATTTTTACAGGTGAGAAAACTGAGGTTCAGAGAGATAAAAGGAATTGTTCAATGTTACAAAAGTAGTAAGTAGCAAATCTTAGATTAAAATTCAGCTCATTTGATCCCAAATCCAGTATACTTTCCAATCTACTGATTCTTTCATGAATTGGAGTCAGGTGGTATATTATGTTCATTGACATATTTTCTTGTATGGGACAGTCAAAGCATAAAATCTAGGGAAAGAATGCACCTTCCATCATTAATAGAGTAATATTTATGCATGAAAATGGAAAGAACTGCTTAGTTTTAAATGGCATTTTGGATATATTAGTGTCATTTTAACAAGCCTCCTTCAGTCTTAATTGGGGAAGCTACTTGAAAGTACAATGTTTAATTCTCCCTGGGTACCCAGAAATATTTCTGGAATGGGGATTATGGACAAACATGCCAATTTGCTGAGGACAGGGAGGGTGAAACATTAGTTTAAAAACATTTCCACTTTTACTATGAATTTTGTCTCTTTGTCTCTTTATTTCTCTGCTTGTCAGTTTTTGTCTTCATCTTACTTTGTCTCTCCCTGTTTCTGTCTCTGTCTCTTTTTCTTTCTCTCTCTGTCTCTGATTCTCTCTGTGTATATCTATCATTTTATCTATCTCTACCTTTCTGTGTCTTATTTCCATATGTGTCCCTTCTCATTCCTTATCCAAAGAGACATCCTTTGTTGCAGAAAAGGAAAAGAAAAAAAAGAAAAAAGAAAAAACCATTCTGCAAAATGTACTAATACAACAAAAGTCTTTTAGGATATTGATACTATGTTACATATCTGTAATACTCCCATCTCTACAAATAGGGTGATGGTGTATTTTTTCAACTCTTTTTCAGAATCAAGTTTGATAATTATAATAACAAAGCATTCATTTTTGATGTTGATGTTGACATTGTATTGTTTGCATGCTTCAATTTGAATGAGCTCATATGTCTTCTTTTATTTATATTTCATCATATTAATAATTTCATATAGCATCATATAATTCAATTCATTCATGTACCAGTTTGTTTTGCTGTTGCCTTATCACTGAGGAATCTACTTTCTAATTCTTTACTATTACAAAAATGCTGCAATAAAAACATTGGTGTAAGAGGTCTTATTTTTTTAGTTTTGACTTCTTTGTGGTATGTATCCATTAATGAAATTTTTGAGTCAAACTTTATGCACATTTTAGTTACCCTAGGGACAATTCCAAATTCTTTTAGAAATGATTAGATTAATAATTCACATCTACCATAACAATGCACAAGTATATATATATATATATATATATATATATATATATATATATACCCACCTTTCCAAAGACCCTTTAACATCCATTATTTTCATTATTTATCACCTTTTCAATTTCCTGAGTATAAGTTTAATGATCAATACAGTTTTTTATTTACATTTCTTTTATTATCCATGACTTGGAACAATTGTTCATATGTCACTAATTATCTGTCATTTTTAGAACTATTTATTCAAATCTTTTAACCATTTATCCATTGGGAAATGATTCATGTTTTAATATAACTGTGTTAGATTTACAAACATTTACATCTTGTATTAAAGACTCTCATCAGAAATAATTATATAAAAAAAAAATTTCCCTGAAATGACAGCTTCTCTTTCTGTCCTAGTTTCATTGACTTTAAAATTTTGCAAAACATTTTCAATTTCATATTATCAAAATTGTACATTTTGTTTCTGTGATCCCATCTTTCTATTGTTTGTTTAAGGACTCATCTCCTAATCATAATAACAACTAGCACATATATAGTGCTTTCAGTTTTTCAAATTACTTTATAAATATTATCTCATTTTATCTTTACAATAACCTTAGGAGTCAAATACTATGATTATTGTAATAGCCATTTTACAGAGCAGGATACTGAGCCAAACAGGATGATTTTCCTAAGACAATATGACTCATAAGTATCTGAAGTAAGAATTGAACTCAGGTTTTTCTGCTTCTAGGTTCAGTTCTCCATCTATATGACACCATTTATTTCTCAAGAAAAAAGAAAGGCACTCTCTTTCCTTTAAGGAGTTTTTATTTTAATAAGGGAAAAATGACATGCAAAAAGGAGTTTAAAAAGTGAGAGGTAGAGAGTATAAAGGAACTTGGTGAAGGAGCATGAAAGGTTTTCTTCCTCCTCATTTAGTCTCTTCTACAACCAATTTTTTTAAACTACTACCAAATATGTCTTTCATGATTATAGCTTTACTTTATAGTTTGAAGTATGCAGATAATATTCTCTTTCAGTCTACTTTTAAAAATTAATTTCCCTTGAAATTTTAGACTTTTTTCCTTCAAATAAATTTTTTGTCATTGATTTCCTTATCTCTGTAAAGTAGTAGTATAGTAGTTCGATGGGCATAGCCTTACACTTATAAACAAATTTGAAAAGCATTAACATTTTTACTAAATTGGGATAATCCAGTTATCAATAATGAATGCTTTTCAAATTATTCAGATCATTCTTTTTCTTTGCGTTAAATATTCTTTATTTTCTCAACAACTCCAACTGTTGTCTCCTTCAGGAACTACCTTTAGTGGCTAGAACCTACTTGCTCTAGGTTATCCAACTACCCGTGTTGTCTTCTAAGCCTACAATATCCTTCTGCCAAGCCAACTTTCTTCTTTGCCTCAGTTTCCTTAACTGTAAATGGGATTGATATTAGCACTTACCTTTCAGGGTTGTTGTAAGAATAAAATGAAATAATATTTGTTATTCAAAGCACTATGGGATAGTTATCACTACTATAATTGTTTTATTACATTAATATGTTACAATTTAGTCAACTATTCATGAAAGCTAAAGATATCCCTTTAATTTCCACTTTTTTTGGTTTTTGTATTTGGGGTTTTTTGCTATAGATTTCTTAGGTTTCTTCCCTCGAGAAGTACCCATTCATACTCCTTAGACCATTTATCTAATAGGAAATGGCTCATTCTTATAAATTTAAATTTGTTCTTTATATACTTTGGTAATGAGATTTTTATCAGAAACTTATTGCCAAGACTTTCCTCCCAAGTTAATTATGTTAAAAAAAGAAATCAACTGGAAACTAAATAACTTAATCCTAAAAACTGATGGGTCAAAGAGCAATTCATAGAAATGATAAATAATATGATAACAATCAGACTATATATCAAGATTTTTGTAATGCAGCCAAATCAATCCTTTAGGGAAAATCTATATCTGTAAACATTTTTATTAATAAAAAGAGAAAGAAGATATGAATGAATCTAGTAAAAAAAAATAAACAAAAACTAGAAAATCAATAGTTTAAAAAAAACACAATTAAATACTAAATTAGAAATCCCTAAAATCAAAGAATAGATTAGCAAAACTGGATTGGGGGTGGGATGGGAGGGATATTGACTTAATAAATAAAACTAGGAGATTTTTTTTTTGGAAGAAGCCAATAAAAACAGAAAATTCACTAGTTAACTTGATTAAAAAGAGAAAGAATACAAAATTACTAGTATTCAAAAGCAAAAATGAGAATTCACAACAAATTAAAAACTTAAAAATAGTATTAGAAATTATTTTGTTAATAAAACTGACAACTTAGAAAATAGCTTATTCTTATAAATTTGAATAAGTTCCTTCTGTAGTTTAAAAATTAGATCTTTAAAAGAAATGATGCAAAGATTTGAATTAAATAGATATTTATAAAATACCCAGTAGGCAACTGTGTCAACTTCTACAGAGAGGTAAAGTAAAAGAGAGACTGAGAAAAAGCCACTGCTTAGGTATCAGTGTTTAATTCATTTGTTTCCATCAGTGTAAAAATACATTTGTAGGAAATATCACCTGGTGTTTTATCTTTCTTTGACACCTTTCTTGCTTTTATCTTTACTGCAGTCTCTAACTCTGAAATCAAGACAATGTCAAAATCCCAATCTACTAAATACTTTATAAGAGATACAATCGGTTAAAGATTCAGGAAACAGGAAAAATATAGTCTGCCTCTAAGCCAAAACATTGAGACTTCCAGTCTGACTCTCCTGCTTTCTCTATTCAATCTTTTCTTTCAATCCATAGTGCCTAGAGAAAGGCAAGGTCATGGGGCATCTTGTCATCACTGAACAGATTACATCTTTAACTAAATAAAATCTATATCTATTTACAAAAATAAACCTATAACACTTAATACATTCACACATCTTTACTTCCAAGCCAAGTTTTATTTTATACTTTTTAGCAGATCTATCATTTCCTATTCAAGTTCATGTTTTATCAGTCCATAGAAATAGCATACTCCTGCCATGAGGGATAGATCTCACAGGAACCTTTCAGCTATGATACAATCCAGAAACCAAACAAAATTATGTTTGAGTTCCCTTTCTCAATTAATATTTCCTCAGGCTCATTTTTGCAGTACTCCAGAGAGCAGCTAATTTTCTAGAGTTCTGAACTCATTAGGTGACTTGCAATTAATTTATGATCCTAAAGAAATATTAATATCACCTCAAACAACAAAACTTTACCTTCACCAATGTGTAAGTGTAAGAAGTCAATCAGTCACACTAATAACAATACATTTTGTTTAAACATAACTGGATTAATATATATTTTAATATAATGATCCATTATTTTTTAGAAAAAAAAAATTGTACAAAAGTAAGGCAACTCAGTAGACGACCAGAAAGCTGAAGACAAGCTGGGGACCTTGTAAAGAGGAAAAAATATAAAACGGTGTTTGAAGGCTGTCCCCACTATTTTCCTTCATGGAATGACAACTATCTACCATGTCTATTATCTGTAGGAGGACAGCAGGAGGACACAGCAACTTACCTTCACTGATGATCTCTTGCAGGATGAAGTAGCCCTTATATCAGGGCTACCATCTAGCAGCTTACAACAAGATGAGAGAAGCAGCCATGCAATGCAAAATAGAATATAATTACAATAATGACACACATGAATAAATGCAAATGAATAATATATAAAATAAGGAGATTCATATATTCTTAGAACCAAAAGGGATCCTTTTCTCCCTTTTTTGATGTCTTTGGGATATAGATTTAACAATATTTCATGGATCAAACCATACACATAGTTAATAGAGCTCTGAGCCTAGAGTCACAAAGACCTGAATTCAAATACAGCCTTAGACAAGCACTAGATGTATGACCCTGGGCAAGTCACTTCACCTTATTTGCCTCAGTTTTCACACTTGTAAAATCAGAATAACAATAAGTATCCCTCTAGGATTGTTGTGAGGTTCAAATGAGATGAAATTTGTAAAAAAGCATTTATGCACAGTAGGCAACATATAAATGTTAGCTATTATTTTTAATTTTTTTCTATTTTTTATTTTATTTTATGCACTGAAAGATGTTATTCTGAAAAGCATTCCATAGATTTTTGCCACACTTCCTAAAGGCTGTGGAACACATAAAAAAAGTAACAATTCTTAATCTAGTTTGATAATTATTTTACAGAGAGGAAACTGAGTCTGAGTTCCAGGAAGATGCTACTTTATAGAACATCAGTTAAGATATTTGTTTTCTCCACCTAGTTTCCATGTAATTTCATCCCTGAAACAATTTCAAACGATACATAGCAACACATCTATGATGTATAGTGGAGAATCCCTAACAATTTGCCTGAAGCACAAAAATGAGAGGTGATCTTCAGGAGCATACAAGTAATATGAGAGGTAGGATTTGAATTCAGATTTCCTGACCTCAATCACAGAATTCACTATGCTATGCCATTTCACTAAATATGATAAGAAAGAAGGTCAGGATTGCATACAGCTTTCTGGATAGTAACATGATCAATAGCCAAAACACTTACTATCTATATCACATAGGACCATTCTTGGGGAATGAAAAGGTTCTACCAGATGCTCCATAGTGTTCCTTTCATCTCCACATCTATGAACCTGTAATTTCAGAAGCACTCATCCAGCATTCCTGTTTGGGGGGAGAAGTGGGAGGGCATCAGGATTTGGAAGGTTTTCATTACTTTACTTGTGGCTATTAAAGCAATGGAGATATCTAAAATATGCTCAAAATCTGTTCTGCTTGATTGCCAGACAACACTAGAGGCTACCATGATTTATACATTTACACATACACACACTAGTCATGGAACATTTCCTACATTACAGCCCTCTATTCATATTCTTCACTCATTTGTTCCAAATTTATTACAAGTAGGAATATTCGTTCTGGCCCTTAAAGAAAATGTTCTCAGGAAAGTTTGGATGTTGTCAGTCCTTAATGGCTCTTGATGATATATTATTTTATCACATTATAATGTCCTGAAATTTAGCCATTAAATTTCAACATGATTTTACAGTTAAATCAAATGGTTTCTGTTTTTTAAGTGCTGCTAAAATCTTCAGTTAGGTCCACAGGCCTGGGCAATGAAGACAGAAAAAGGAATTGCCCAAAACCTTTGGGAAATAGCCACAATTCTCTAATTGGGTTGTGATTTCATTTACTAAGAAACCAATTCCAGAAGTATATGAGAAAATATAAGTAAGGGATACAGGAGCTTTGGGTTCTGATTTTTCTAATAATCAGAGATGCCCAAAGTTCTCTTTTACTAATTACCTTCAACAAGAAGTTAGATGACCACAAATAAAGCATGTTGTAGCAGAAATTCCTTTGCAAATGTAGATTAGACCAGAAAATCTTTAAGGTCCTTTACAAGCATAAAAGTATATGATTCTATATCACATCTATCAAAAGAGCTAATAACTGGGCAAAACCAATTCTTTCTGGTTTTTATTTCGTTACTTTTTTTTTTTTTTTTTTTTTTTTTTTTTTTTTTTTTTTTTTTTAAAGACTAGGCATCCCTATCTCCCCCAGCCTGGGAGCACTCAGGCTACCTTACAAGCTAAATCCCACTGATCAGCATGAATCTGCTCTGTTTCTTAAGAGGGCTTGGAGGAACCTGCTGGCTCCTCCACTCCTGGTGGTTCACCATATGGATGCTGAACTTATAACAAATCAGCTTAGCACACAAAAGTCTCTATCTCAAGAGATCCACCAACCTCAGATTCTACTTATAGGTGAGATTATAGATGTACATCACCAGATTTGGCGTTTATCCATCTTTAAAATAAAATAAAGGTAGTGAAAGGAGAGAAGAGTTGGATTTAGCTAACATTTAAAGTTACTTATAGATAACAATGCATTCTGCCATTATGATAATTCAGTGGTGTTTTTAGTTAGATATAGGATAGACACTTAAAGATTAAATGTTTATCAATTTGGCAGAAATTAGAATGAAATTCTTTTTATGTTTGCTTTTGTTGTTATTTCCATAGTACCATCTAAGAGAATGAGAGAGCCTGGCTGGAGTCCTGAGGAGATGGCATTAATTACCTGTCCCCAAAGAATATCATAATTAGGATATTATACCTAAATTTCTTGTTACTTATTTTAATTTTCTTTACTTTTTCTTCCGAGTGTTTGTAAGACAAATGTACAAAGTATGAATCAAAACAATGTGAATCCAATTTAATTCAACAATTCATTGAAGTAACTGGGTGGTGGAGTAGATAAAGTATCATCTTCATGAGTTCAAATCTACCCTTAGACACTTACTAGCTGTATTTACTCTGGGCAAGTCACTTAACCCCGTTTGCCTCAGCTTCCTCATCTGTAAAATGGGCTAGAGAAGAAAATGGCAAACTATTCTAGTATTTCTGCCAAGAAAACCCAAAAGAGGTCACAGTCAGATAGACTGAACAACAATTAAAAATAGTCACTATAATTTTGATTGAGCAATAAATTTGGATATCATGAAACTCAGCTCTACCTACCTTAATAAAACAATTTGTGAGCAGAAAACATGAAAGTAGATAATTGCTTATTTTTAGTGATAAGTATTAATTACTACATGCTCTAAATAATATTGTTGTTTTATTATTTTGTTATTATTTTATTAGATCACATACTAGTTTATACATGTGCCATTCCTACATTGTTTAGCTCATTATACATTTTATTGCTTTTTATTTTTTTGCATACATTCTAATGATTAAATATATTCCATTAGTTTATGGTTTTGTTGTCATCGTATTGCTGTTTACATTTTTGTCTGTTATTTGCTTGTATTTTATAAACATGCCTGCATTACTATGATACATACATGTATCCTGACTTCAAAGTAATTTCAACATGTAGCTCCTAAACCAGCCTTTTAACTAACGCTTTACCCAGCACTATTTCTATTGCACATTCTATTGGTATATGTATTTTTGTGAATAGTACCCTGAGACAAGATTACTCAATAAGATAGATGGTTGAGATAATAAAAATTATTCTTTTTACCTTTTGTTACTTTGCTATTCATGTAGTAATTTTATCAAAGTCAATTACAACTTGCCTTATTTTACAAAGAACTACAAGATTTTCTTGCCCTGCAGAAGAATGCAATCAACTTTTGACCATTCTCATAAGTGACAATGATTCAAAGAGATCCTGCCTGCAGTTGGGTGAGTGGGCTGATCTGAATTCCCAAATTTGCCTCTACTCACTTTGGTAAAGGGATTTGTGTATTAAAGACAAGAAACTAGAAAAAGAAAAATCCAAGTGAAGAGAAAAAACAAAAATCTTTTCAATTCTTAATTTTCTTCTATTTTCCTTTCCAGGAAAAGAATGAAACAAAATGATTAGTATGGTGTAGATAACTAGAATGAATAACATAAAATCTTACATTTGTTGACACTTAATGAATTCAAGTCACCTGGTCCTGATGAGCAAGGTTCTGAAAGAATTAGTAGCTGAGATCATAAAGTCATCATCAATTTTCTTTGAAATTTCACTTAGAGAGGATGAATTACTGCAACATTCAAGGACAAATTTTGCCAGTTTTCAACAAATGGAAAACAATATAGTCTGTGAACTATAGTTCTACGAAACTAACTTTGATTCCTGAAAAAAATCTTAGAATATATTCTTTAAAGTGACAGGTAGCACATGCCTAGAAAACAAAGTAGTGATCAAAAAGAAACTATGACTTTATAGAGAATAGATCATGAATAATAAATCTCATTCCTCACAAATGTCCTGCCCCATATTCTACTTTAAAAAAAAATTGATTACTCAACTGGTGGATTGGGGTTTACTGTGACCCAGAGATTCTTGAAGTGCTGGCTAGGAACCCCTGAGACTATTTCAGGAGGCCCAGAAGGGCAAAATTATAATATTATTAATCATCATAATAAAGTATAATAAATAAATAATGAAATCATAATAATTCTAATATGTTTTAAATTTTAACATGATAAATAGGCATAGACATAACCAGGTATGCTGGTAAATATTTAATTTTTGGTGTATATGGTATATATATATATATATGGTATATATATGTATATATATACAAGTTCTGGTATATATATATATATATATATATATATATATACACACACACACACACACACACAGAGGACAGTGCCTGGCACATAATATGTGTTTAATAAATGCTTATTCATTAATTGATGGGAACTAGTCCTCTCTGGAGAAGTAAGGCAATCCCTGATTAAAAGAAAATCTATGACTAACCAATGATTATGACATATGCAAACCAAAAGTATATATAACAAAACTGTCAAGCTCAAATAAAATTTCAATATAGAGATATGAGAAGACATCCCAACCTACCCTTTTATGATGGCAGGAAGTCTACAGGTATTAAACATTGCTCATGTTTGGACTTTGTTAACATATCAATCAGTATGGTGATTATTTTCTTCTGTCAACATCCCAGCCCCTTTCACTGTCATATGGCTCTCAGGGAAAGTGAGGAATGAATACATGAGATATTAGAGCTATGTAAGAAACTGAAAGCATTAATTAAAAACTATCTTTTTAAAAAAAGACAAATGCAAAGAGTCACTTGTTCTCAACTGTTTTCAGTGAAAATAATCAAAAGAATAATGCAATAATTGTAGCATGGGTTCAGAATTGTTTATTATTCTATGCACTAAATATGCTTGTGGATTCAAATCATTCAATTTTCATCCCTTAAATCTCATATCAAAACTAAGTTGCTTTTTAAAAAATTTTCCTTTAGCCCCTTACCCATGGCATAAACCTGAGAGTCTAGGGCATTGACCTTTAGAGGCTGCAAAAATATAATGGAATGGACACTTCTGTATATTGATAGAAATTTACTCCAGCAGCATAGAAATAACCAAATTTACCAAATAGTAAAAATAAGTAGTTAAAATAAGAAGATTCTATCTGTGACACATTCCTAATAGTATAAACCTGAGTCAATCTAGTAACTAATTCCTTTTACTACTTAGTTGAATTTATCCTGATTAATTCAAGTATTATTTTATTTTTAACATTGTTTTAAATTACAAATTATGTCATTGATCTAATGTATATATCTTGTAGCATATTATCAATTGCTCTGGGCAATTACATGTTGCAGCTCTATTTGTCCATTCATTAGCTATTATCTGCTTTTTAAATTTTAGTATCTGTAATTAAGTATAGTGATTAATTTTATAAGAGGCACACTCATCGAATATAAAATCATTCTAAGTAGATAACATAACAAAATGTTATTGCACTTTCCATGGATTGAGGACAGATTGATGTCATCTCCATATACCCTGTCTTTCCAACCTTATCTTCCCCTCCTCCCACCCCCTCACTGCTCATCTTCTGCCCATATATAGTTGTGATAGTAAAAAAATCACTGGTTTTTAATGAGGGAGGATTTCCTTTAAGGCTTTATCTTATTTGTAACATGAAGGGTGTCAAACTTACCTATAAAGACAATTTAACTCCACCCTTAAAGGGAGAGCAGTTCAAGTCAGCAAGTTCTCCATACATCACAATCTATCTCTTTCCCTGAATAGCAACAATAATATCAAGCTCTAGTCTTGAAACACAGATTCATCAGTGAAGACTAATTTTCCAAGAATTTAAAATCCTACAAGAGTTAATTTTCATTTCACTGTGCACCTGTTTCATATTTTGATACAAGCTTACTATACTTTATAGAGAATACATTTTAGCTTTTAAAATAATGAAACCTTCCCACAAGTAGGGGGGCACAGATGCCTTATTAGGTGATACCAACACTATAAATACTGTCTGTTAATATAAAATCCTGAAGAAAGAAGAAGGAAAGGAACCTATTAAGTGTTTAACATTGTTTTTAACAATTGTTTCCAATGCTTGGAAAAAGTCCTAGTCTAATAAATGAGGCAAACATTTCCATCATAAATGCATTTATTATTTCCACATGGGGTGTGTATACATATACAGCATGTGCAATTAGACTGCTTTTATAAATCAGAAATGTTTTAGTTCCCTAGGTAGCATCAATTTTTTTCTCCTCAGGGGACTTAGCTCTCCAAATTTTTTCATGAAAATGTGCAAGACCCCAAAGTAGACTACATATGTACCCCTTTGAGACTTGATGTGATCTATTAGATACTTTGACTGTTTTTGTTGTGGTTGTTGTTCCTTTCCTTCACCACAGATAATGGTAGAATTACTTATGTATTTAGCAACTCTCCCTGTCTTTGTCCATCCATCACCCTTCATCTTTCCCACCTAGCTTCTGTTGGTCATGTAGTATTATTCCCTTTACCTTGAATTTACACACCCAAACTGAAATCCATTTTTTGGATTTCCTGCAATATCAATTGGCATATATTCAGAGTAAATGAACTAACATTGCCTCATTCTCAAATCCTGCACCTCCAATATTCTACCCTTCCCCTTTCCCTTGCCAACACGTACCTTCTGCCCATAAATAGTTTCTAGATTACAATTCACTTTGGTTTGAAGGAATTTTCTGAGAGTAAATGCCAGACTGTTTAAATGTCAAAGATATTCTCTTAAAAGTAAATTTTTGAAGAATATTTTTAATGTTGCTGCTATGTGAAGAAAATAGTATGGGAATAGGCTCTATAATTCAAATCCCATCAGACTGAACAGCTGGTGGACTGGCCACAATTTGATTACAGTTCTACAACTCAGTTTTAGTGTGTAGAGGCACTATAGTTTAGAGGCTATAGTGAGGAGGTAGAGACAGGAAATCTTGGATTCAAACTCCAGTACAAATACCTGCAGTGTAACCCTGGACAAATCACTTTCTCTGGAAATAAGAATAGCAAGAGTTAACCCTGGATACATATGTCAGCAAATTGAGTTTGCTTTTCTTTTTTTTTTTTTTTTTTTTTTTTTTTGCACTGTCTTTTTTTCTAAGAAATTTATTTATTTTTAATACATATTACTTTTAATATACAACACATCATGTTGGGAGAGAAAAATCAGAGCAAAGGGGAAAAACATGGGAAATTTTTAAAAGCACAGAAAAAATAAGTGAACATAATATCTGTTGATTTACATTAAATCTCCTTAGTTCTTTTTTTCTGGATGCAGATGGTATTTTCTGTCCAAAGTCTATTGGGATTGTTTTGGATCACTGAACCACTGAGAAGAACCAAGTCTTTTATAGTTGATCATCACATATTGCTGTTATTGTATACAATGGTTCTGTTTGTTTTGCTCAGTATCAGTTCATGTAAAACTTTCCAAACCTTTCTAAAATCAATTTTTCATCATTTTTATAAAACAATAATATTGCATTATCTTTATATACCCAACTTGTTCAGCCATTCCCCAATTTATGGGCATCTATTTGTTTTCCAGTTCTTTGCCACTACAAAAAGAGTTGCTATAAACATTTTTGCATATGTGGGTCCTTTTCTCTCTTTTAAGATTTCCTTGAGATACAGACCCAGTGTTGGCACTGCTGGGTCAAAGGGTATGTACAGTTTTATAGTCCTTTGGACATAGTTCCAAATTGCTCTCCAGAATGGTTGGATTATTTCACAAATCCACCAACAATGCATTAGTGTCCCAGTTTTCCCACATCCCCTCCAACATTTATCATTATCTTTTCCTGTCATTTTAGCCAATCTAAGAAGTATAAGGTGGTATCTGAGTTATTTTAATTTGTAATTCTCTAGTCAATAGTGATTTAAAGCATTTTTTCATAAAACTATAGATGATTTTAATTTTGACATCTGAAAAGTATCTGTTCATATTATTTGACCATTTATCAATTAGGGAATGACTTGTATTTTTATAAATTTGACAAAGGTCTTTATATATTTTAGAAATGACACATTTATCAGAACACTGGTTATAAAATTTTTTCCCAACTTTGTCCTTCCCTTTTAATCTTGTTTGTGTTGGTTTTGTTTGTGCAAAACTTTTTAAATTTAATGTGATCAAAATTGTCCATTTTGCCTTTCATGATATTCTCTAGTTCTTCTTTGTTCATAAATTCCTCCTTTCTCCAAAGATCTGATATGTAAATTATCCTTTGTTCTCCTAATTTGTTTTATTTTTATATATTTCAGTTTATAGTATTATTCTTTATGCTCAGATCATAAACCCATTTTGACCTTATTTTGGTATGGGGTGTAAGATGTAGATCTATGCTGAGTTTTTGATATTATTTTCCATTTTTCCCAGAAATTTTTGTCAAATGGTGAGTTCTTATTCTAGAAGGTGGAGTTTGTGGGTTTATCAAATACTAGATTACTAAAGGTCTTAGCAAATTAAGTTTTCTCTTAATAATACTACAACTGAAAAACCTCCCAGAATTTAATCCAGCCTCCAAACCATGATTCCATTTCATCTGCAACAATTTACTCCAAAAAAACTCTGGTTTTGTACCTTTCAATATAGTTGCTGTGGTGGTTGGATTATTTTTAATGACTTTGATAAAGGACAAATGTTAAACAAATTTGCAGAGGACACCAATTTCTGATCAAGAACAAGAGCATCTCAACAGGTTAGAATGTCAATATGAACCTGAAATTTTCATATGAATGAATACAAAGTCTTATGCTTGAATCAAAAGATAAACTCTGTATGAAGAAAGTGAATTAATTATGTCTAGAAATCAAAACATGCAAAAGAAAAAGATCTGAAGAGGTTTAGTGTATTTTATAAACTCAGTACTGTAAAATCTGGAGAAAGAAATAGCAAATCACTCCAATGGCTTTGCCAAGAAAACCCCAAATGGAGTCATGAAGAGTTAGATATGACAAGACTCACTAACAATAACAACAAACTGAATATGATTCAATATGTCCTGGCAATCAAAAAAGCTAAGGTAATTTTAGGTTAATACAAGAGAAGCACAGAATCTAAAACCAGGGATAGTTGTATAGTGCAACTGTACTTGGGTCAGCCTATATCTCAAGCATTATATTCAGTTTGGGACACCATATTTTAGGAAGAAGATTGCTAAATGGTAGAGTATCCAAGGGAGGTCAAACACAACGGTGAAGGGCATTTAGTTATATCACATAAGAACTGGATGAAGGAACTAAGGATGATTAAGTATAGACAAAAGACTTGGAGAAATAGGACCACTATCTACAAGTATATGAAAGGGTATCTCCTGGAAGGTAGACTATACTTAGTTTTGGACCAAAGAATAGGACTAGGAGATATGGTAAAATGTTTCAAAGAGACAAATTTAAGCTTGATGTAAGGAAGAACTTCTTAAACATCAGCCATCCCAAACAAAAAAGGATTCTTAAGAGGTTGTGGATTCATCCAACATGGGAATTCTTCAGGTAATGGCTGGGGGTAACTTGTAGGTATTTATAAAAGGAATATGCTTTTTGGGTATGAGGTAGACTTGGTGGCCACCAAAATACCTTACAACTCTAAAATTTTGTGATTCCATAAAATTGCAAAGAGGCAAAATGTAGATTTGATAAAATAAATAACTTTTTGCTTTTAAAATTTTTTATTCATTTTAAACTTGAATACAAAAAAGACCCCAAAAAGATCATTTCTATATACACAGCACAACATAAAAAAGAAGATTCTATATAAACTGAATTTTTATTTTACACTGTTTACTTTTTTAAAAAGCATAATAAATACTATTCATCATTTTTAAAGCTACCTTGCTTTTCTTTGAATTTAAGTTTTCTTTTATTCTTGGCTCTGCACCAATTTTTTACTTTCCCTCTTTTCCCACCCTATTCTAGAGAAGGCTAACATTAGAAACAAATATATATGTGTATTTATACACATATATACATATATGTGTACATATATATGTAAACATACTATACATACTTCTATTTATCATTTCTTTCTCCAGATTAGATAGCATATTTTCATAGGTCTTTTGTTGTTGATTTGGGTATTTATAATATTCAAAATGACTTGTTAATTCAAAAATTTTCTTAGTAGTAATAATTTTTCAATAATTAAAGTCATTCCAGAGTAAAAGTGGCTGCTTGGGAAGGTCAGGATTTCCCCTCTCAATGAGGAATTTCAGTGAAAGCTGACTAATCACTAATCATTTCAGTTTGTAAATGACAATTATTATTCTGGTATGCGTAGGCAAGAATGGCATCAGAGGTTACTTCCAAGTCATATACTGTTTCCCACATTCATAGTATCAAAAATCTAGAACTGAAAGGGATCTTAGAGGACAAATACTCTAATTACCTTATTTTACAAATAGGGAAAATTAGATTGAAGGAAGTCAAGTGAGTTTGTCTGCGAACATATGAAGAGTAAGTATCCAGGATGGAACTTGAATCCAGGGTCTCTGATTTTGGACCTGGTGCTCTTTTATTCTCTTGCCTTGGGAACAGAACACAAAGAGTTCATAAACATACCCACTTTCACATTAATATGTCATGATTCTCTTCTCCACTGTCTCTTATTCAAATATTAAGTAACTGAGGATACATTTTCCTGCATCTATAGGCTTCACACTGAGGAAATAACAATTGGAATAAGTCTTCAGAAACTGTCTGCTGGATGCCAAGACGCCAATAGAACACTCCCACACAAGGGAATCACTGAGATGTGCTTTAAGCTGCCAAATTAAACATTCAAAGTCTTGAGTTTTAAAATTTGGCCCCTGACCTCTGACATCACCTATTTTGAGTGTTCTCCCCACAAAAAGAGTTCCAAGCATGAGGCATTATAGAACAGCAGAGAACCAGATGGCTCTCAAAGGGACACTCGAGACCTTCTGGAAGTTAACTTTCTAGGATGTCTTTATCCATGTCATTGTTATCTTTCCAAATGAAGAAAGCTATATGCCTGATGAACTGGGAAAAGACTGAAATAATTCAGTGAGATATTATATGAGAAAACATGGGGCTACTCTAGATTAGAAAGAAATCTGGGCTTGAGGGAATGGCATAGGAGGACATATCCATACAAATTGAAAAGCTCTTAGAGATAGGTAACCAAGCAGATAAAAAACCTTGGGATCATAACATATAAAGAATTAACTAAGGATCTAAGAACATTTATTTTTATCTGGAGTAGAAAAGGCTTCAGGGGAATCTATTAGTTATATTCAGGTGTCTTGTTGAAGAACAATAGTGTGTTCTGCTTATTAAAGAGATCAAAATTAGAAGTGACGATTTAAATATTTCGAAGGGTAGACTTGGTCAATCAATCAATCAATAATCATTTATTACTGTGCCTTTTAAAAGAATTCCTATGTGCACAAAGGGAGGGAAGGAAAGAAGGAAGGAAGGAAGGAAGGAAGGAAGGAAGGAAGGAAGGAAGGAAGGAAGGAAGGAAGGAAGGAAGGTAAGCAGCTAGGTGATGCAGTGAATAGAGCAACAGCCCTGAAGTCAGGAGATCCTGAGTTTAAATCTGGCCTCAGACACTTAACACTTCCTAGCTATGTGGCCCCAGGCAAGTCACTTGACTCTAATTGCCTCAGCAAAAAAGAAAAAGAAAAAAGAAAAGAAATGGAGGGAAAGAGGAAGAAAGAGAGAGAGAGAGAAGGAAGGAGAGAGGGAGCGAGCAAGGAAGGGAGGAAGGAGTCTTTCAACTACTAATTCCACTTTATGGGCCAGTTATACTCACAGAGGTTGTTATTAGTCCTTCATTCTCAGAGGACCATGACATCAGGGAGGTGATGACATGACATGCAAGTGAATGTGCCATGCACTGTGCTAAGTACAAACAATGCAAAAAAAAAAAAAAAAAAAAAAAAGGCAAATGACAATCCCTGCCCACAAGCAGCTTATACAATCTAATGAAGGAAATGGGGGTTGCTTTTAGTTAAAACAAAGACTTTTCAATAATTATACCCAACTCAACAGTTGTTCACACAATTCATATACATGAAAATTATAAAGGTCATAATTAGAAATATCCAGTAGTGTAATGGGAAGTTTCAAGAGTAAGGAGTTCTTCCACACTAGAGTTCTTTAAGTAAAGCCTGGATGGCCACTTGGTGGGTATGTTGTAAAGGGGATCTTGTTTAAGTATGGTTTGTTTCATGTCCTTTCTAACCCTGATGTACGACGATAAATGGAAATACTGACGAAACTTAGGTGCATACATAGACAGCCAGCCAGACAATGAGTATTAGTCATTATTCTTGTAATGACCTATAAAAATAAAGCAATTATCACCTCACTATGTAAGATCATCAAGTCATGACACAGTGTCTCGTTATGTGGACAGAGCATTCACCTGAAATGCTTTTGGAGTATTCTTTGAAAAAAAAAAAAATCTGTTGTTCAGGAGACTGAAGGCTTTAGTGGTATCAGGTGACCCCTCAAAAACAGATGTTCTGCTAAACCTGGGAAAGAGAATTATTGGCAAATTCATTATCAGTTATGTCTTTGTTTACATTCTGTTTCCAAGGTAAAATTATTAAGTAAGACCTTCTGCTTGTAACAAAAATAAATAAATAAATAAAAATTTAAAAAGCCTTTTTTTTTTCTCCTTTGGGTCAAGACCTGTGATTTCACTAGTGTGGGGAATTTCCAATGTGTAAGCTCCCCTTACCAATTCAGATAGGCAACTATCCTTAGTTGTCTGAGTCACAGAATGCTTAACTGACTTGAACACAGTCTCAGAGTCACTGTGTATCAAGAGCAATGTAGTGTATGTAACTGAAAGTGGAACTGGATGTAGTATCAGAAAACTGAATTTGAACCCAGTTCTGCCTGTGTCACCTTAGCTCAGTGACTTTACCTTCACAGGCAGTAATAACTCTAAAATGAGGGGATTAGACCAGATGGCCTTAAAAGTCACTTCTGGATCTAAATCTATTGTACTAGAAGGTCAGATAAACTCAGATCTTCTTGGAGCTGAAGTCAAATTCTAATTCTCTTATTCTAATACCAAATCATTTCACACATGTATCCTCAAGCTTATAAAAAGTTTAAGGGAACTTCAACTTTGGTTCTGACAGAGTGAATAAAAGGAAAGACCTAGAGTCATAAGTACCTGAGTTCAAATCTAGCCTCAGATACTTCTTACCTGTGTGACCCTGAACTAGTCATTTGATCCCTATTTGCCTCTGTTTCCCCATGGTAAAATGAGGGTATTAACAGCACTTTCTTCGCCTAATGATTGTGAGGATGAAATGAGATAACATTGTGAGGTACTTAGCAAAACAACAACAACAACAACAACAACAACAACAACAAACTGACTGGCACATAGTAAACACTATATAAATTTGTTGTTCACTCATTTCAGTCCTATCTGACTCTTTGTGATCCCATTTGGGGTTTTCTTGGCAGAGATACTGGATTGTTTGGCATTTCCTCTTCCAGGTGGGGAAATCTGAGGCAAACAGGGCTAAGTGACTTGCCCAGGGTCACACATCTGTATCTAAAGTATTATTAATTAGGCAATGAAATAGAGTACACTTTTTCAATCCATTTCTCTATTCATATGTGAATACTTTCTATTCACATTCCTCAAGAGGAGCCCACAGAGATAAGCTACTTCTTCAAAGGAGGAAGATAGGAATATACGATAATAAGATTGACGGCTGGAAAGAATTTTAGATATCATTAAGTACAATACTCTCATTAATTATTTGTTATTTTTAACTATAAAGCTATATGCTTTTTCTCCTTTGATTATCAGAGAGTTTATTCTATATTGATGAAGTTAGTAAAAGCATATTCAGACATTTAGAAAGAAAACCAGGAAATAAACAGACTCACAACAATCAAGGAAGAAAATAATAACCTGGAAGTTGAGACTGGTGGTGGTGTCCCTAGATTCAGAAAGACAAAGGATAAAAAAAAAATAATAATCAAATTTAGCATCAAAGAAAACATTGGTAATCTTTAAGAGAACAGTTTCTGATAACTGATGAGTAAAAAAAAAAAAAGCAATAGACAGGTTACTTTTTCATGCTTCTAGTCTTTACAATGAAAGCTTATGATTCTATTATTTCATAATCAAGTAAGCAACAATGTCCTATGCTAAGAAATAGAGAATTTCAATATGAAACTTGAAAATAGAAGGTAAGATTTGGAATAAATATTATGGGAAGTTTGAGAGACAATACTTGGTCATGAAAAAGAGTTCTTTTCAGGAGTCTGATTCAATAAATAGCTGGTTTAGGTAGGGGGAGGGGTTGTACGAATTCATTCTGTAATCTCATTTCAACATGGTGGACAATGAAGGATCTAGGACATGTGGTGCAAGCAAAGCTGAGTTTCACTGGGCTTCTGGCTTTTTAGTTTCTGAAAGCAGATTCTGATGATTAAGATTTCTGATAGTTTGTTCAAGATCTTAGTTGGATGTGGGCCCTCTTTGTGCCATCTTTCTACTAATTGACAAATTTGGGAGATTAAAATAGATACAAGTTAAAATATAATTGACTGTTAATATTTCATAAATATTAAAATTTTGATGTCAAATTATGAGATTAGTCTCATATTTTATTCTAAAGAAATTACTTCATTAGCACCTTAAGAACTTGATTCTTCAGTGTTTGAAGACAAAAATTCTGAGCCTCATTTCATCAGCCTCCTATGTAATGATGTCCGACAGATCCCTATTTCTGGGACATATTAAATACTTCTTAGATAAAATATTATTGATAATTACAATCTGAAAGGTAGGGAAAGAGAAGTTATTTCCTTCAAAAGAACACATCAGGAAACTTAGGTACAGAGTTCAGTGCCTATGTAGCAGTCTAGAAACCTGGTCACTATCAGTCTCAGTGATATATGAAACATAAATCTACAAACTATCTATGATTCATGATTTAGTGTACTTCCTAGCAAGGATTCATGGAAAGGTGCCCTAGAATGAAGCAAATTATGCCAGCTTAATGGAAATCTTTCACTGACTCCAGTTGATATAAATTGGTCAGGGACAGTAGATACTGACTGAGTAGCTTTCTTAAAGTATTATAATTGCTAGCTATCATTATTATTATTAGATAATGGCTGACACATGGAAAACACTTAATCAATGCTTATTGACTGGCTGAATTATTAAAGGAGCACAACGCTTAAATTAATAGCCAATTTGTCTGGCAGAGCTGACCTATACACATCAGTCCTGCTTGACAAAAGTATAGCAGTTAATTTCATTCAAATAAGAATAATGGATCCAGAGTAATAGTAGTGGCCTTCCGGTGAAGAACAAAGTTAAAAAGTACAGAGAAAAAGATGTCCCTGAAAGTAGGGGTAATAAAAGATGACATGGAGTAGCATAATAATCCCTGGAATAAATGTTAGATGATTCAAGTCAAGATCTAAAATTTCCATTAGTATTAAACAAATTACTAACTTTCTCTTGAATTCACTTTCCTGAACTAAACAACGAAGCAGTTAAAATTAAATAATCTCTAACATATTGTCCAGTTTTGACTATGTTAATAATAATGAAAATCAATAATAACAATAATAATAAAACTTATATTCTAATGCTTTTTTTTCCAACAATAGCGGAAGGGGGAATGATAAGCATTTATTAGGCACCTACTATTACCAGACTAAAGAATTTTACAAATAAATATTTCATTTGATCCTCAAAATAACCCTGGGAATTAGACACTTATTAATATTCCCATTTCTAATCGAGAAAACTAAGGCAGAGATTAAGCAATTTCCCAATGTCACAATATAATAGGTGTCTGAGGTCAGATTTGATTTCAGGTCTTCCTGACTCTAGGCCCAGCAGTCTGTCCATTGCACTATACTGCTATATATTAAAAAAAAAAAAAAAAAAAAAACAGTCATTTTATCCATCTGTGCAAAGTTTTGTAGAAAATCAATATAAAATCATAACAGAATAGGGACTTCCCTAGTATTTTTTCTATTTGAACTTCATCAAAGAAGACAAAATAATGATTTTCCAATAACAATAATACTTTAATTGCAAAAAGCATTAACTTTATTCATTTGTATGAATCTGTAGAATACAACATTAAAAATAGTAGGAAAATAATTTGTTGTAAGACAATTTCTATCTTAACTCCAATTAATAAGATGGAAAATGAGATAATAATAATATATCCTTTAATTAGTTTCCTAATTATTTAGTTTATTATTAATTATTGACAAAAGTAAAATATAGCTTGATATAGTATTTAAAAGGGAAGACATTTTCCATTAATACACTCAAGCATATGCAAATATATAAATCTAGAAAAAAATATGAAAACATTTTAAACAATTGATATTTCATTTTTATATTTTTTCATTGATTTCCTTAAAACCTCCCCCCTCCTCCCACACTCATTCACAGAGATATCTCTAGTACCAATAAGTTTAGTCAAACAAATCAAATAAATGTGGTAACCAGTATGAAAATAAATGTTACATCCCATACCTTAACCCACCACCTTTCTGTCCAGAGAAGGGAATGTTTCACCATCAGTATTGTGAAGCTATGATTGATTTCCTATCTTGATTGGAATTCTGAAATTTTTCCTTTTTTTCCTTTACATTATTTGGTCATATAAGAAAATACAAGGAAAAAATTTGAAAAGGAATTTTTATTAAAATGCAGTTCTCCCTACAGAATAATAATTATAATTACAGAATAGATTGATTGCAATTCAATAATATTTGCATAGCTGCCTAACATGGTTGATACATTCCACAAGAGATGTCATTAATGTTATAACAGTGTTATAAAGGCCATTTCAATCCATAGGAACAAGGTTCTAAATGGGCAATTTGACATTAGAGTGCAATTTGTTGTTAGAGTTTCATTGTAATGCATTAATGACATAACAGAGAAAGGAAATTGGTTGTAAAGAAGCATCATGAAGAGTATAGTTACACATGTTATAGCAAATCTTAATGATGGCTATAGCTGATATAGTGAAGAGATTACTAGGTCTGGACTCAGAAAGACCTGAGTTCAAAGTAAGTCTTAGACACTTTAAATCTGTGTGATTCTGGACAAATCATTTAATCTCTGCTTGCTTAGATTTCTTCAACTATAAATGGAAACAATACCAATACCTAGGTAATGGGATTGTTGTGAAGCTCGAATGAAATAATATTTGTAAAGTGTTTAGCACAATACCTGGTATACAGTGGGTGTTTAATAAATGCATGTTTCTTTGCTGTTGAGCTTTTAACTCTTTACTTTAAAAGGTGATCCAGTAGATAAAGTACTGTGCTTGGAATCAGGAAGACTCATCTTCATGAGTTCAAATCTGACATCAGATACTACCTATTAAACCTGCAGAAAATGACATTAAATCACGTTAAGTGATTTAACCCTATTTGCCTCAGTTTCTTCATCTGTAAAATGACCTGGAGAAGGAGATAGCAAATCACTCCAGTATCTTTGTCAAGAATACTCCAAAGTGAGATCATAAGGAGTTGGACATGACTAAAATGACAACAACAATAATATAAAGCCTCACAATGGTATATGTGTACATATTGAAGTTTTATTTTTCATGGGGAGTGATTATTCAACCAATTGGATGCATGATTTCTTTGGTATATTGAATTCTTAACATGGAAAAATCCCTCCTTTAACAGAAATTTGTCTGAAAATTAGTCTTTTTTTTTTTTTTTTTTGACTGAGACAATTGGGGTTAAGTGATTTGTCCAGGAACAGCTAGGGCATCTGAGGCCAGATTTGAACTCAGGTCTTCCTGACTTCAGGGTTGATACTCTATCCATTGCATCATCTACTAGCTGCCCTGAAAGTTGGTCTTAAGAGAGTTTTCCCGGGCATGGAGAATTTAAATAATTTCCCCATGCCCCAAAGCATGCGCCCAAACCAGGACTCCAACACAGTTTTTCCTGCTTCAAAGATTAGTGCTCTAACCAGCACTATGTTGCCTCTCACAAAATCTGACTTAAATACTCTTCTAAGCAGTTCATAAGCCTTCCTTACTGAAGGGCTGTGGTAAGAGCTTCATTTATTTCTTGTTTTCTCCTTTTTGTTTTCCTTTGAATGATCCTACTTAATGATTTATATACTCGATGAACTAAGTTATCTTGGTAAGAAACCAAAGGAAGTGAACTTTTCTACTGATCAAAAAATAAGAGGAGTAAGATTGGAATGTGATGGAGAAGAGGAACAAGAGATGGATCAGAAATTTCATTTCAACTATTCCTATGGATGTCTTCCTTGCCCAGATGATAGTTTGTTATGGTAACTAGAGGCAGCATTTTATATATTTATAACTCTGTAACTGTGCTTTTCTGTCTTATATTGGTAAGGTCCATTGTAATTGTATTTTATGATCTGTAATATGTTACTGCATTATAAAATTTAAATGTGCTAGACTAGCCTAATTTGGGCCTGGTCTTCAATCAAGACTCTCAACTGGGTTTGTCAAATTCATCATAAAAATTATACTTGGTATTTACTTAGCACTTTAAGATTTCCAAAGTGTTTTTACAGAGATCATTTCTTTTGATCTTAAGGTAGGTTGGGGACATAGAGGACAATGATAAACCCTAACATATAAGACAATATTTTAAAAATAGGATCAAAGAATGTATGATTAGAAAAGTGACTAATTCCCATCCAATCCAACTCCCTATTTAAAGCAACAGCAACAACATCTACTACTACTAGATGACTAACTTTAAGACAAATAAACAAAAAACCCATGTTCAGCCTTTTTTACTCACTTCTAACATATGAGGTGGCCAATTTTAAAATACCATCAAGATACTCCTTTTTATATAATAAAGGATATTTTAAACATCTTTTTTTTGCTTCATAAAGGATATTTTATTGAAACAGAAGTTGATTAAATACAATTCTGAGGAGTTGGCTCAAGGATATTGACTTCGGGGTGCTTCTGGTTACCCCAAATTGGCACTTAAATAACTCTTCCTTGTGTAGCAACCTGTGAGGTACTGGGAGGCACCTAAGGCCAAATTTTCAAAGGCGGGGCTCCATGGAAACACTTACAGAAATACCTGCACACCCACTGTGCCTAGTAAAATCTGCATTTTGTTCAGGTGTTTATGAGCCTAAGACATGCACAAGGTCCAACTGGTGTGTGTTTTTGTATCTTTACCATGATTTTTTCCTTATGCTAATATGGTAGAGGTCAAGAACAGACTGCCCATCTGATCCTACCTGTGTCAGCTTCCCACTGCAAGACTAGTCTTATGTCATAAATATAGAAAAAAATCAATGGAAATATTCCGAGCTCCCCACAGCTGTTACATAATTGAGTTCCTTTGCTGGGCAGGGGCCTCAGGTTGGCTCTTTCACTAAGCTGGTTTGTTTCCTTTGTTACTGGATGTGATTACTAGTGCTGAACGCCTTCCTGTGTCAACAGGCGGGCCTCAACAGCTTACCACGTTCAGATACAGACCCTTGGGCAAATTAGGTAGTTTTCTTTAGAGGAGACACAAGTCTTACACACACACACACACACACACACACACACACGGGCAACAACAACTTAAAAACATAGATCTCAGAGCCAGAAGAAATTCCAAAAGATCCCATCACTCAGACCATTGTCAAGCAGGTCAAATGTTATGTCCATGCTTTAAATGAGGTGATCTAGGGAGACATATGTTCTTAAGGTTACAGAGCTAGGAACTGGCATAGGATTCCTGCCCAGGTCTCCAGTCAGTTAGTTTGCACTTCTTTTACATCACACTGCTTGGGCAATGCTGGGATTCATCCACTTACAAAGTAAGTGACTTTTTTTGATGTATCCATTTCTTATACTGCCTCCTTTTCCCAACATATTCGTGTACAAGACAGGATACTTTAGGGCAAAGAGGAAGGGGTCAGGAGGGCCTAGTTCAAGTTCTAATTCCAACTCTTACTGATGATATGATCTTAGGCAAGAATTTCAGAACTGAGAGGAAGCTTCCAATCTACATCATCCAACTCCCAATTCTATCATTCCACAAATATAGAACTCGAGTATAAACCTTTCTCCAAAACTTTCATTTCCCCATATTCAAACTGGGGATAACAGTGTGATAAGGAAAGTAGTTTGTATTTGAAAGTGGTTTCCAAGCTTCATCCAATTTGTGATTTTGCTGATATATTGTTTATGCATCATATGTCAACCAATGAAAGTATTCTGTATTTGGTATAGCTGTTCTTGAATGTCTGGATATTTAACCCTCTAAAAAATAGGGTCCTGGAAGGAGGAGGCATCTCAGATCATGAGAAAGAATTAAGGTGCACTTCATTAGAGAGAACCATAAATTCTTTAATAAAGTGCCATTGGCTCAGTTTTCTACCTCAGTCTCTTTTATTGTAGGAAGAATAATTTTAACCCCCACACATTTTTTATATAAAGAATCACATAACAAAATTTATATCACTTTATTTGATAAATCAGGATGTTCTTTATTCACTCATAACCAAAGAATGGCTTTGTTTGAAGTTGAAAATATTGAGCTTCAAACATTTGTTTCAACATAGTATCACAAGACAAGTCTATTAACCTTTCTTATTTAGGTTGAGTAAGACTAGATGTATCCTACTCATACATAGTAGAAGAGTTTCTCATTCATTCATGCTTAGAACTATCTAGGTTTTTATAACACATGAGTATTATTTATAGAGACTGATCAAGTTATTAATACGTTGATCCTTCTTTCTTCTATTTCACTTTCAGGGCAGGGAAGCTTTTAAACTGGCAACTTGATATTCATAACTCTAAATATTTTGAAAATACAGGCAATATCTTTCTGGAGGAGTATAAGTTTAAGATACTATTGTAGATTTATCTAGAGAGCTTGGTTTCCAAAATATTCACCAAATACATAAGATTCAGATAGAAATTTGTCATAAAATGAAATTGCTTCATATTTACTATTATCTCTAGGGATATGGTAATTTCTTCTTTCAGCTCATATACTTTTTAAAAATAACTTGGCATGGGAAAACCAGCATGGTTTTAAATATTCTATGCTCAGCTTTTGTATCATCATGCAAGTTGGTAAAATTCTTTCTTTTAATGACTTTCTTTCTTTTAATAAACTGATTTTTATAATGATGATTATCCTTATAACAGACTAAAAAGCTATATATAGATAGTAATATTTCTCCCCCCAAAATAATGGCCTATTAAGCAGGCAATACATTTAAACAAATTACATCTATGGCCATAGTTTAAACTAATGCATCTTTAATTGTGTTTCATCCTGAAATATAATAAATTTCTTTAGTCCAATAAAATTTATTTAATTTTATTTAATTTTTATTAAAATGTCTGACAGCTACTCTGAAATATGTAATTCCCATGAATAGATTTGCAAAGTAAAAATCAACAAGAAAATATGTATTCAAATGATCATCTTTAACCTTATTTGCTGTTTTATTTATTTATAAGCAAGAAAGTATTTCTTGTGTTTCTATATTTGCATTACTTAAACTATCATTTTGTCTTCATTTAAACTAGTTTCAGTTGCTAAGTAGATTTTGTCTTTAAATTGGTTATGCTTTTCTTTATCATAAAGAGATATTATGTTACTTAAAAAATTAGACAGAAGAAAAATTGACAATTTAATTTTAATTACAACCTGAAATGATTACAATCATTCATAAGTTATTTATATTTTTATAAAGTTGCAGTATTTTAAATTGGATTCTTCAGCTATATTTATCAGTATGAATTATATGGAGAAATATAATACATATTGGTAAACATATGTTAAGTGTCACTTTCTTATACTGTTGAACTTTGTTTCCACACTTTATATTCACTTGCCCCAACTAGCTCTAGGACATAAATCACCTAAGTCCTGAGTGTATGCCAAATTATGGTGATGATAGCAAATATCATACCAACTGTTTCAAGATATGAATTCCTTGACTCAAAATTTACTTAGATTTTTATTGATATTTTGGGGTTTGTTTTAGTTTTGGTTTTTTATTAGTATTTTTCTAACTACATGGAAAGATAGTTATCAATATTTAATTTTTATAATATTTTGAGTTCCAATATGTCTCCCGCCTTCTTTTCTTTACCCCACTCCCCAAGATGGCAACAATCTGATATAGGTTATACATGTTCAATCATGTTAAGCATATCTCCTCATTTTGACCTTGTCTATAGTGTGAGACGTTTATCTATGCCTAGTTTTTGCCACACTATTTTTCAGTTTTCCTAGCAGCTTTGTCAATTTGTGAGTTCTTATCCCAGAAACTGGAGTCTTTAGGTTTATCAGACAGAAAATTATTATAGTCATTTATTACTGTGTCTTGTATATCTAATCTATTTCACTTTTTCTTAGCCAGTACTAAATAGTTTTGATGATTGCTGATTTATAATATAGTTTTAGATCTGGTATGGGTACCATAATTTCTTTTAATATTCTTGACTCTTTCTTCTTCCAAATGAATTTTTTTTCTAGCCTTATAAAATAATTTTTGATAGTTTGATTGGCATGACACCGAAATAAGTCAATTAACTTAGATAGAGTTGTTGTTTATATTGGATAGCTTGTTCTACCTATGATCAATTAATATTTTTGTTCATAGAGTTTATGGGTTTGTCATGTCTTTGGCAAATAGACTCCCCCCTTTTTTAGTTAGTTTTTTTTTTAATGTTGTCTTTGTTTACAAATATATACATCCCATTTCCTTACCACAGTAGCTATCCCTTGCAGTTTAAAAAGAAAAGTTAACAAACATATCATAATTAGCATGTCACCTGAGTCTGAAAAATATGCACCATTTCTCACTCATATTCCCTTACCTCTGAATCTAAGGAATGAAGGCACATTTTTTAGTTAAATAAATGGTGTTGTAAGTAGAATACTGGGACTGGAGTCAGAAAGCTCTGAATTCAAATGCAGCCACTATTACTTACTATCTGTGCATGATAATTACTTGGGGGAGGGGGGAGAGGAAGAGGGGAGGCAAGTCATTTAAACTCTGCTTACCTGTTTCTCCAACTGTAAAATTGGTATAATGATAGAACCTACTTTGTTGGATTGTCCTGGATCAATATCATAATATTTATAAAGTACGGTAGATGCTATGTAAATGAAAATCCCTTTCCCTTCTTATCTCTTCTCCAGGACCACATGTCTTGGTGTCTATAATTAAACAATATTGTTTTCTTTTTTCTTATTGTACTTCCCATTTACATTATTATCCTGATCCTTTTTTCTTCATTTTGGATAATTTCATATAAGTTGTTCCATCCTTCTCTGAATTATTTATATTCATCATTTTAATAGTGAAATAACATTTCTTTATATTAGGATATATGATTTCTTTATCCATGTTTTCAGTTCTTTGATGCTACAAAAAGAAATTTCTATTAAGATTTTTTGGTGTTTATGGCAACTTCCTTTTTTTGTCTTTGATCTCCTGGGAAATATGTGCTTATCAGTAATAAAACTAACATTAAATTAATAATTATAAAACAATAATAGCTAGCTAATTAATTAATTAATATAGATTACTCTGATTAATATGCAATTTTTTTAAAAAAGAGGTACTGATCCCCTCCCACCTTTCCAGTCTGCTTATAATTCTCTTCTTCCCCCATATCCTTTGTAGTCCAGCCATATTGGATTATTTGAGGTCCCTAACACATGATATTACACTGTTTATCTATGTGCCTTTGTAATGGCAGTATCCCATCGTTGGAAGGCTCATCCTCATTTCTACCATTTAGAATTTCTATGTTCTTTCAAAGATCCTCAAAGTTCAAGCGCTAACACTTTAGTGAGGTCTTTCAGACTTTACATTTCTCGCTCTCACTCTCTTCTTCTGTCTCCCTCAAAATCTCTCTCTCTCTCTTTCTCTGTGTGTGTGTGTGTGTCTCTCTCTGTCTCTCTGTGTGTCTCTCTCTGCCTCTCTGTTTCTCTCTCTTTCCCCCTCTCTAGCTCTCTCTTAGTCTTTCTCTGTCTCTCTCTCATCTGTTTCTCTTTATGTGTGTCTATCTCTCCATCCATACCCACATACATATATACACATACACACATGTGTGTTCACCTGTCATTTATGTACTTTCTGTTACAATCAAACTATTCTACTTACTGGCCATTTTCTATATTACTACCTGCCACCTTCTGGCTCTATTCCTTTACAGAGGCTGCTAATTATTTCAGACTGATCCCATGTCTGAAATATTCTCCCTTCTCACTACTATCTCTTAGAATTCCCATTTGCCTTCAAAGCTCACTTTCCAGACTTGATATGTCTCTCTCCCGTTGTTAGAATTCTTGAAATGAAGGCTCTCTTGTCAGATGTGTGTGTGTGTGTTTTTAATAAGAAAAGCAACTTTAATGGCTTAAAACTTTTGGTTCTTTAACCAAGTATATCATGAAGAAATCAAATATACCTAGATTATATTTCCTTGAAAGCTTAAGTACTATCAAATTGAAAGAGAAAAGTGCTAGGTTAATAGTCAGAGGAATGAATAAGTCAAGGACATTTGATCAATATCTGAGATACTGGTGCATCCCTGCCATCATCAAACATTTATTGCATATATTGTATGCAAGTCATGAAAAGCTAATAAAAGTGATGACTTTCTATGAGCTACAGCCAGTGGGACTTTCCATTCTCTGAACTGTTCATCAGGTCCTGCAATTGCTGCTGCTATAATTCCAAATCTCTATGGAGAACATTAACAAGTCTAGTCATTAAATTATGCAATCCTTAATCTTCCTGTTTCTTCATCCTTCGTCAAAAACAGTCACTGATCAAGAAGATCTTGACTAATAAACTGGGTAGAATCATAGATTCATGGATTATTAGAGATCAGTACCTCTAAGTACTATAAGATTCAGGCTAGAAGGAACTTTAGGGATCATAGAGTCCAACTTCTTCATATTACTACTAAAAAAAAAAACCTACAGTCCAGAGAGATTGTGATTTGCTATAGATCACCTAAGTTAAATGTCTGTATATAACAATCTATACTAAAAGTTTTTTTGCGTATTTGGGTGGAGAATCCTGGGGGACAATGAATATCATGAAGATTCCAAAGGAGTTTTGAAATGATGTGCCTCATTTTATTGCAATTACAAGTCTTCCCTTCCAGTTTGGGAAATAGATACTGAGGTGAGAGATAGCTAGATGACTTAATAAATAGACCTCTGGATCTGAAGTCAGCAAATTAATACATCTCTGTGTTGTTCTACCACACAAAATATTACATCAACTGACTTGTTTCTTGTTTCACTTTTATTCAATTAATAGTTATATTTGGGATATAGAATTATATTTTGGATGATGGGCAGCTATGGTATGGTCTTCAAATGAACAATACTGGATGACAGCTCTGATTTTGTAGGAGGCAATAAGTGTGTACATGAAAGTCAGGGGGGATTGAAGGATGAGGGAAAATAGATGATAGAAAAGAGACTGGAAGAGATTTGAAAATGGGATTTACCTAATTTGAAATTCACTTAAGGTCTGCCTGCATAAAGGGAATCAATGTCTTACACATGGTAGGCCCCCAATAAAGGGGACTTAATGCCAATATATTTAGTATTACTAAACTTTTTTAAAGAGTTCTTACTAATAACAGAATGAGTCATTAGAGTTTTGAGTACCCATACTCACAGAAATCAAACCATCTCCTATTTTGAAACAAAGGGAAGCTTATATTAAAGACACTAACCTTGCATTGTAATCTTACATAGGTTTTGTGTTCTGTTTTATACAGCTAGCCTGACAATTCTTTTCCCTCTTAGATCCTTTAAACATTCATGATGTTTTGTTATAGCTTGTTGTTAGGGTAAGTTCGGTAAAAGGCGTGTATCTTAGCCAGGGAATGCATCTGACTAGGACAGATACAGGCCCGAGGACTTCTGGTGGGAACTGGCTCATAAATCACCAACCCCCTAGCCAAAACATGCACCTTCCATTGAATATCCCCTGACATTAGTCATGTTGGATTTTTTTTTTTTCCTTTAGAGGCTTCCCTACCACATATTACAATGAAAGCTTGATACTCTTGGCAGCTTTCTTTCAGCTATGAGTCAGTAGTAGATGGGTAGCTAACTTAGTTGTCAAGACCAGTACAAATTCAAAGCCAGTTTTGCTATTTAGAGTTGAATGCCCCCCCCACTTTTTTTCTTAACAAAAAAGCAATTAGAGAAGTTATCAGAAAAAGGATTTATGTTAGAACTCACTAGGCCCCAGGATCACTGGGTTTTGGGGACATCCATCTGGTCAACCGTGGCTTACTTCTGCCTTTAGATTCACTCCCTATAGGGAAACCAGTAGTCTTAACTTCAAGCTCAATGGAGACCTTCAGCAAACCCACATCAAATAGGTGTCTCCTTCCCCTAGTCTACATGTCCTAACAGAAGAGAACTAGACTGTTGACTATTTGGTATCATCTGTGAAGTGGTAGATGTATTGCTTCATTCCAGTTCTAAAAATGTTCTTTACTCATTTACTAATAACAGAATGGCCAAAGCTGACCCTAGATTCTATTTGAGTAATTCTTCTGAGTCTTAGAAGATGCCCAAGGGGTATGGCACACTTACAAAGCATAAGAACAGGGATTTGGACTTGATATCAAAGGTAGAGGAGAATTCCATGTGAATAAAGTCCCTCCAATGATCCAGACTCGTACCAGAATATAAGCAATTTATTCAGTATTACACAGCCAGTATGGGTCAGAGGCAGACCTTAAACTCAGGTTTTCCTAGTTCTAAGTTTGGCTACGCATCTGTCCACTCTGCCAAACTGTATCAGGAGCAGGAAGAACAGAGATCAAATCCTGTCTCTGCCATTTCCCACTTTTATGACTTTGTGCAAAGATATAACTTCTCTGAGCCAAGGTTTCCTCATTTGGAAAATGTTAATATTAATAGTGTCTACCTCAAGACTGTTGTGTGCCACCTATAAAATAATGCACATAAAGTATTTTACATACTTTAAAATGCTACACAAATGGCAATGATTATGATTATTAATGGATGGTATTGTATAATTTATCTCATTTCATCAACAAGGCCACATGAGATAAAATATCATATTCTTTTTTAATGGAATTTTATTTTTGCCAATTACCTGTAAAAACTATTTTTAATATTCATTTTTCTATAAGATTTTGAATTCCAAACTTTTCTTCTCTCTGTCCCCTTTTTTCTTCCTAAGACAGTAAGCAATTTGATATAAGAACATCATATTCTTTATTTTTTTTTGTTTGCTTTTTGAGGGGGCAGAGGCAATAGGGTTAAGTGACTTGCAGCTAGCAAGTATCAGAGGTCAGATTTGAACTCAGATTCTCTTGACTCCTTGATCAGTTCTCTATACACTGTACAACATAACTACCTCATTATATTTTTAAAAGAGTGACAACATGTGACTGAGGCATATATACACATAGGTATATTTTTCTGTCTACCAAAGCTTTATGTAGTGTTATGTAAGTGAGTAAATCTTGCAGCTAGGCCAGCAGGTAAATCACTGAAGTATTTTAAGCTAGCTTCTAAGATGATACATTGCAGAAAAAATGCTGGTTTGCACTGGTGGAGGAAATTTCCTTACTCTGGAGGTTCTCACACCAATAAAATCAGAGGTCCATTCTCTTTCCTTATAGATAACATATCAAAGGGAGAAAAAATACATAACAATGTCATATATATCCAGTACCAAATAGTGTGTGTGTGTGTGTGTGTGTGTGTGTGTATACATCATCTCATTTGATGTTCACAAAACTACATAAAGTAGATAGTACCAGTGTAATTATCCCCATTTTACATGAGAGAAATGAGACTCAATGAAATTAAATAACTTGTATAAGTTTGTAGCATGATTATAGGGCAGAGATGGAATTCAAACCCAGACCTTCAGACTGGAGGACAAGACAGTTGAGCTCATTTTAGGGTGCTATGTCAGAAAGTGGTCATGTTTTCTAATTTAAATACCAAATTGGTCAATAATATTTCCTTCACTTCCTTTGGTGTCTAGCCACACAAATGTTTCTTCAGTCTGGGATTTGACAGTTCATAACCCATAAGTCCCACAGCTTTGCATTCCTACATGGATTAAAGCTGTTCCAGAGCCTTATTGAGATCTCAACTATACACTTGGGGGTGCTGAGAAGGGGCCATCATGCAATACAAATCTGACTTATCTATGTCCCAAATAATAGCAGCCAATTATCCCCTTTATTTAGCCACTAATAAAAGGGGAAAAAAAAACCTAATAGATTCATTTATTGTTGAGTATAAAATACAATGCCAAATACTGATTACAAGGACTATAAATACTCTTTTATGTTCATGATATAAAAGAAGACACTTTGGATTTTCATTCAATTAAATTCTTGGTCTTATAGGTCCATATGTTTCCTCATGTGGTTCTACTGAGTGGATTTCTTTATTTCCTTCATATTTTAAGATCAAAATCCACTAACTCTGAAAATGAGAGCTTGCATCAACACATAGTCTGCTGCCTCAGCATCTTGAATTTTAAAACCAACATTTATATATTGAAAAGTACATCTGGGGAACACTGGACTTTTATGTGGGACCATGTTTGCATGTAGCATTGGAAATCACTGTTGATGATTATAATTTCATCACATCTAACACTTGATTGTAATACTGAAAGTCAATTCATATTCTGAATGTGTTTTCAGCTTTATCTTTTGAGAAAGGATAGAACTAATAGGAGATGAGGCCAGAGCTTTGCTCTAAGAACAGACATGGGATGGGGCATGAGAGAGAAAAAGAGAGGTAGGGAGAGGAGGGAGTAGACACAGGACATCCAATGGCAGTGACAAAGACTAACTGTGTTTCCAAATTCCTCACCTTCCTTTATCCTCTTTTTCACAATGCCCTCTGAAAGGCTGCTCTATTAGAAATTGAGCACCAACTCTCTTCCATCCTACATCTGTTCTGCTTACATTCCTTCTCTCTTCTAGTGCTCACTGAAACCCAATTTTTACCATCTCCCATCTCTGCACTTGTTCACAGTCTCCAATTTTGAACCATACTTACTCCCTATGTCCAAGTCAGAATTTCCAATCCTTCAAAATATAACTTAGTTAGCCCCACCATTATGAGCCCTTTCCTGACCTTCCCTTCCCTAATTATTCGTACTGTCTCCCTCTTAAAATTAGTTCATATTACTTTGAATTCACATACTTGCATATTTGTATCTATCTATTCATTTATTCATCCATCCATCTGTCCATTCATCTGTCTGTCTATCTATCCCAGCAGAATACAAGTTCTTTGAGGACAAGAGAGTATTTTTTCCTTTTTTTTTTTTTTTGATCTTTGAACATCGGGAGCTTGGGAATTTAAGTAGATACAAATGTTGAGTTGAATGGATCTTCTCATATCATCTTCACAACAATTCTGTGAGGTAGGATCTTTGCTATTATACTCATTTGGCAGAAGAGGAATCTGAGACACAGAAAAAGTAAATTATTTGATCAAATAACCTTCTCTAATGGCAAAGGCTCTGCTAGAACCTAATAGGAACCAAATAGGAAGAACTTGGGTGTCCTGTTTACAAATCCTAAGCTATTCCTAGTTAGGAGCACAGTTATCCCATAATGGGTAAACAGCAAAATGCTCTTTCTCCTGACTTAGCTTCCTCACTGTCAAGGCAATTAACTCTTTCAAGAGAGCTTTTTCTAAAAACAAGTCTGCATTTTAAAAGCAGTGTATCCTCAAAGTGTCTTCTGTTTTACAGTCAGATAAACTGAAAGCCAAAACCCCCTGCCCAGGATTACATAGTAAAATGGGAAGAAAGTTTGAGAATCCAAATCCTAACTCTCCCATTTCTTTGCTCTTCCCAGCAGATCAAATCTATTCTTTTAACAAAATTCCCATAAGAAATGATCTGCTGGCTCAGGGAGTCACTAAATACTACTATTGTGCTACTAGGGGAAACTACAGGATCTTAACAAGAGATCTATAAAATCAGACACATGTTTGGAACAAAGTCCTCCAGTCTATCACTACCCTGGGATTGAGCATACAGTAAATAATGGGTGCAATTTTCCCTTGCTCAGCCAAAGTAAATACTTTTGTCCAAAAACAGAGTAGGTGGGAATGAATTACCCATCGCTCCCAAGTACAACTACTGCTAACAAATGAGAATAAAATGTTTTTCCCACTAATATTCATGCTGTTTAATCTGTGAAAGCTGAGTAGAAAAGTAGATTGGGCTCTAGTATCATGCAACAGATGTCTGCTGTTAGACACGTCACATAATTGGTACATGTTAGAGGAGCTGTGGAATGGAAGCTGTCATTTAGGGGCTGGGTAGGGCACAGCTCCAAAGAGAATTTTGAGCTTAATATGAGAGGAACAGGTAATATTTTACTCTCATCAGTAACAATGCAGGGCAATTCACCTGTTTGGAAGAAGTGGGTTCAGCTAAGCCAAGAAGACTGACACATGTATTGTGATTTTGATAAAGACTCACGTGCTTACTTATAAAACTCCAGAACTGCACTCACAATGGAGCAAGAACATAATACACTTAGCTTGACTTTTCCAAGGCTAAAGATGTATTGATTTGATGTCCTTGAGGGAAACAGACCCCTGTGGGCTGTCAGTGACTAGCTTGGCTTTGCAGATAGATTGATGTGTTTTGGCTAGCCCTTGCCATCATTCCCTTTGACTGATACCAGCTGGACAATCTCACTCTCTGGCTAAGCTAACTTCCAAGCATCATTTTCCTTTCCAAAATGGAAGTTGCTTCCCTCCCATGAATGAACCAGTGCTTCAGTGACCAGCAGACATCAATTACAGTTCTTGCCCTATTAAGGCTTGGTGCCAACCAAGGCTAAGAGTGAAGACTGGTATTTTTCATAAGGAGCCAAATATGACACATAGAGATTGAAACACAGAATAGCTCAGTTCTATCCCTTCTATTTCCTTCCTCCTGAAGAGCTACCTAGAACCCCTCAAATTTGGTTTCCTGTTTATACAGAAAGTATCTCCTCTCTCTCAAGTTTCAGAGGAAGAATATTATTAGATTGTCATAGAATTTTTTTCATATTCTTTCCATTGAAAGTAGAACCCATGTCCTATATAGGTGTGAGATAGAAGGGAAGAGGTGAAAAGGAGTGAGATTTAAGGTAAATGGAGAATAGTGGGGTTTTTTAAAATTACACTGAATCAGATTAGGATGAATCTGACTGACAGATCTTGATCCTTCTTTAGTCTGCTGCAAGGTTTCCACAGTAATCTTGGACTATTTAGTATTCATCTTTTTCTGTTCACACCTGGTTCTCCTGGAGCTGTTGTACCACTTCTACACAAGAAACTATTGCCTTATTGTTCTGGACTATTTCCTCCTCCCCCCATCTTGAGAAACCACACTACAATCAATTGCTAATGTCAGCGTGGGAGTAATAATGCTGCTTTATAGCAGCAAGTTTGTACATCTGGATGAGCCAGGAGAAGGAGTTTCACTGTGGAGGGCAGGAAACCAAAATATGTATACAAAGCATGCTATTACCATAATGGCTGTGCCTTTCAGGAGGGCTCTGTCAATCCATGAGAGCTCCTGAAAATACATATTCCTTTTTGCAAGGGGCCTTGCTCTTTCTAAAGTTAGATCCCATTGTAGACTGTCGGGGTCTCTAGAAATCAAAGCACCAAGACCTCAGGAACTATCAATCACAGAACAACATTTCTTTGCTAGGTATGTGAATATGGTCGCCATCATGCCCTAGCATGCAATGAAGTTCTGCCTAAAATCTGTAATGGCTTCCTTAGAGGATCAGAGAATCATAGACTTGGAAGTTACCTCAACGATCATCTGGTTCAGGGGTTCCTAACTTGGGGTTTATAGATAGATTCTAAGGGATCTGTGAACTTGGATTGGAATAAATAAGTCTTTATACTAACTTCTAAGTAAAATTTAGCATTTTCTTCAGTTATGATTTTTTTTTTAATTATCCCAAGAAGAACTTCAGCAAATTGTCAGTGAAAACCATGACATATAAAAAGATTTAGAAGCCCTCATCTGGTCCAACTCCCTCATTTTATAGATGAGGAAGCTGAAGTAGAGAAAGACAAAACCTGGATCTAGAAGTGTATGATATCACACTGGTACACCAAATGTTTTTGGTAATATCCAAGAGGAGAGTGTCTGAAGCATTCATTTGTCATGGAGGTCAGGCCTATGTCCTGGTCATTTGGAGTGATACAAGGGTACTACCCATGGTTCTGATATACTTCCAAAGTAAAATGTGTCTGAATGAATTTGGAATGTGACAATTTGGAATGGTAGAATGCCTTATTGTTTGTTGTTTTAATGGACCAAAGAAGACATTCAACCAGAAGACTGAGCTACTTTGCAGTTTTTTAATAGTAATGTCTGCTCTTTTTCATTCTCCCTCCCAATTTGTCAAATGTGTCTGGACTCTAAATAAGACTGCCCTCCACAAATGCCACTGAAATTTGTTGGAGAGTCCTCATGGTCTTTGAGCATTGGACAGAGAAGAAGAAGGGCATCAAGACAAAGTGGAGTGATCTTCTGGCCTCAGGTCTAGTATTCTTTGACACAATTACCTTTTACATTTCTGCTGTCACAGAGACCTCGGGGCCAACCAATCAAGGATTAGTGTGTAATTACAAGATACAAAGCTTAATATCACTGAGCCAATATATATAGGTTGCTGCAAATGTCCTGGACACTCAGTTCTGCAGGAAGTGCCCCAACCAGAATATGTGTCTCCAAAACTGGCCAGTATGTATAGATAGGTAACCCAATGATTAGAGGGTTAGACAAGGTATCAGGAAGTTCAAATTCCATCTTAATCACTTACTAACTGTGTGATCCTGGATAAGTTACTAAATCTGTTTGCCTCCATTTCTTAATCTGTAAAATGTGGATAATAATACTACTACCAACCTTCTAGCATTATTGTAAAGCACTTAACCAATGCCTGGCTGTATAACAAGTACTAAATAAATGCAAGCTGATACTATCATCATCATCATCATCCATGTTCTATAGAATAGTCCTATGACCAAGAAACTTTCTATACCATTATGATTCAGCAGTATAATTACTCAGAATAGGCTGGGGGCAATTGAACCATGGCATTTAAATTCAGCAATAGAATTTAATGTGGAAATTGATAATGCCTGTGAAATGTATAACATAGTTTAATCTTCGAAAATAGTTTTCCAAAAAGTCAAGTTTCTTCCCCAGTACTCCCATACACCAATGTTAATCGTATCTCTGCATATTATTACTTTTTTTCCTTCCTTTTCTTTCCACTTACTCCAAAAAGTATTTTCTACTTTTTTCTACTTGTTTACCCATACTCCAACACACATTTTAAATGCTAATAAGAAATTTACCTTGATAGGTATAGCCCAGAGTGATATCCCAGATCAAAAATACCACTTATCTTTATCACATGATTATATACCCAGTCACTTTTGTCTGTTATCTAATTTATATGTACATGCCTATCTCCCTAATAAGATTATAGTAACTTATCCAAGATCACACAGTAAGTGATTATGATGGGACTTGAACTTCCTGTTGCCCTGTCTAGCCCTCTATCCATTGGGTTAACTATTTATACATACAATTGACATATCTTAGACTCTTTTGTGTCACCCAAAGCATGGGATTCAGTGCTTTGGTGTGAGATACAGTTCAGGTTCTGTCTTCTACATGAGGACTTTATTGGTCTCTTCTTTCATTTCACCTCCCATCTGTAAGTGCCTTCTCCCTCAAAAATTGCCTTGCTATTTATCTTGCTAATACATATATATGTGTGTATATATATATATATATATATATACACACATGTATATTATGTGCATATCATATATAGAAATATTATATGTATATCATATATATACATACATATATATATATATATATATATATATATATATATATTCATCTCATTTGATAGACTCTCCTTCAAGACAAGGACTCTTATTTTTGCCTTTGTATCCCCAGTGCTGGAATAGTAATAGGTACATAGCAATTATTTTATAATTGTTAATTGTTAATTGATTGATAGTACTTAAGAGAAGCCTAGTAGACCTTGTCTTCCTTTAAATCCTTTATTCTGACTCTATCAGCAACAGTGAATCTGTAAGAATCCTTACTTGTCCCTTATGATTAACACAAAACTCCCAAAGAAAAGGGGTTTGTTCCAATTTAAGACTACTATCAGAGAGTATTTCCTGAAGTAACTCTCTTCTCTTCTAAACTTCCCTTTAATAATTGCAGAGTACCATTATGTTCCCAAGATCAAAAAGGTAGGTTGGGGTCAGGTTGTGAAGGTCTTTCAATACAGAGCTTACTCTCAAGAATGTGCTCTCCAATCTGCATCCCTACGAAGATAGCATAGAGTAATAACTGTCTTGAAGAAATATGATAATTATATCACAGCAGTTAACCAATAAGTATTTATTAAGTATTTACTATGTGACAAAGACTGTTCAGAGAGCAACTTACTTACCAGACTCCCTGGAGATGCTCAATACAATGCCCCTAGTGGAGGACAGAAACATAGTACTGCAGAGATTAGTGTGAAGTCATAACTGGAAAAAGCATTAACAGGTTTTTAGTGTCAAAAGTACTAATCATCCCAGCTACTAATATACCTATCTGTATGTCCTCTATAAGTGTTTCTGATTATATGTGCTATTTTATGCATGATGCCCTTCTCCATTAAGGAGAAATAAGTATCAAGCTTGCAAGACTCTCTATTTCTACCCAAACAAGATTAAAATTTAATTGGGAAATAGTTATCAAAATAAATAAAATACAATACAACATAGATAATGATAATCTATGATATTCTAAGTCAATATATTCCTTTTGTGCCAGTTTAGTGGTCCTTTGCCCTATTTGAGTTTGACACTATTGGTGTAGTAATCTCTCTGGAAAAGTATACCCCATGAGTTCATGATGAAACATTTCCTTGTTATTTATTTATTTATTTATTTTTTGCTATGCTATTGATTAAATTCTTTTGCTTTTACTTAAGGCAACCTTGGGTTGCCTTGTAAAAGTAAACATATCAGGGATGGGGGTGGGAATGAGGCTTGTGACTTATAGTTTTAAGTAGATGTTCATGCAAAGAGTAGCTCAAATAGAGGAAGTTAATTCTAGAACTAACTTGTTATATTTCTCAGAACCCAATTTAGATCTTGTCAGATCAAATAAAAATAAACAGAGAAGATCTAGAGCTCTTTCCCTCTGCCCCCACTAAGCTAAGTCAAATCTCTTTCAAAGTTGTAGACCCTAGACCCCACTTCTAAATCTATAGAATTCTGTTTTGTAAGTGAAAGAAGAATATGTTACACCCAAATCAACTTCCCCAAGCTTTACTATTCTAAAATATCTAAAATAGATTAGATAAGTAGTAAATAAATGTAGTCATCTCTCGGATTCTTTGAGAATCATTTCTTAGAGATTTTTTCCATTCATAGACTAAACATTCTGCTAAAAATTCTTCTAAGTGACATGTAACAACAGGCATGTAAAAGTTCTCTCTCCAGACTAACTAAACTCTCTTGAATGGTTCAATCTGCCTTATAAATTGCTGACTACAGAGAGATTTCCAGTTTTACTGTACTAAGAAAAAAGAACAAAAGCGCAGGCTCTTAGCCCTGTTTAGCTCTCTTCCCAACTGGCTACAGGTGGCAGCATCTTCCCTAGAGAATTAAATGTCTACTTCCTTATCACTGAGATGCTTTTGATCACAGATCTTCATTCTGACCTATTCTCTACTTCAAAGATCAGGTAACCTGACTACCATTTCTCCAGCTTCTCTTCCTACAGAGGATGAGTAGTACCCACAGATGGGCCACTGGGGTCAATCATTTGGGAAGGTGACACTGACAGGAGTAGAAAGAAACTGGGCAAAAGGGAAGGGTGGTGGGGAGAGGAGAGAGCCTTCATTCTAATACTCCCCCAACAGAACTGATCACTTGGAAAGCAGAAAGGCCTTCTACTAACAGTTTACTGCTTGTGTGCAATTCTAAAATTTATGGCTCTGGGTTTAGTAACAATTTCAATGTGGCTGAGGCTCTTAATCCTTTAGGCAAGCCCCCTGGATTAAACAGCACAGTTTCTTTATGGCAAATGATCTGCCACAGCTTCCAAAATAAACCCTTTTTATAACCCAGCCATTAAAATGAGCTCCCAGGTGAAAATTTGTGGAAAGGAAGAGGATAATCAGTTTGATTTTATTAATGTAGAAACACTGGTGGCTCAGTTTTCAAGGTACATTAGCAAATACAAGTGGAGAGTAGGTGCTCGTATCTGATATAATTTTAGGCACAAGCATTATATAGAACAGGCTTTCATTTTTTATTGAAGTGTTTATTATTAATGATAGCAATAATAAAATAACACTTAACGTTGCAAAATGTTTCCCTCACAATTCTGTGTGGTAAGATGCAGCATCATCCTTTTTTAAGGATGAAAAAAGAGATGTTCAGAGAAGTAGAAGTTATTTCCTTGTGATTGCACAGTCCCTAAGCATCTAAGCTCTGAACTGAGATCTATAGATTCTGAGTTCAGTACTCTTTTCTTGAAATTATGACTGCCACTAGGAAAGGCTCATATTGTTTTTTAAGGTAACAATGAATAAACTATTAAAATAACTTTATAAGGACTCTTTACACTTTAGGACTCACAAATTGTATTTTTCAAACTTCTGGACAATTGGATTCATTCAGGAAAACAAGGATAAAAAAGCTAGTTTCAAGTTGTTTTTATTCTGGCCCATTGCAATGTTGCTCTATGTTTTCCCAAGAAATTATCTCTGGGCAAGAAGAATCTCTTCCCAGCTTCAACTCAGCTACATAGGCTTTATAAAGGAAAATGCTATCTACCTCCGAGAAAGAAGTATGTATGATGTGGTCCCACATATATAGATCTCTATCAAATATTGGCCTTCTCTAACGGGGTTGGGAAGGAGAGAGGGAGACAAGTTAGAACTAAAAATGTAAATAAAATAAATGGGAAAAAAAGAAATATGCCTAGCAATGGCTCTCTGGCTCAAAGGGTATGAACATTTTAGTTGCTTTCTTTTAAAAATCCCAAATTATTTTCAGTTAGGAGACTAATAGAGTAGTTTAGCTGAGATATGATTAGTCACTGAAAGAGGTGAGTGAAGAACTAAGAATAAATGCAAGTGATAAGGTCAGAAGTTGTAGTGTGGAGGAAAAGATAAAGACAAAGATCACTTTTTTAAAAATCTGGATTGTTTAGGAGGGTGACAGTACTTTTTAAACAGAAATAATGAAATTGGGACATGGGGCAAATTTGGAAGGTTGGTGATTTGCCAGTGGATTGTCAGGATGCAGATGACCAACATGTCATACAAAATTTGGACATATGAAACTAGAGCTCAGGGAGACATCAGTTTGAATACCAAGATTTTGACTTTATTGTGTAAAAGTGATTATTGGAGTCACAAGAAATATGAATCATCAAATTAGAGGGAAAGAAAGAAGGCCAAGGGGCTAAAACCAATGAAGAAGATTCAAAAGAAATGTCAGAAAATTCCTAGAAATTCTGCTGCAAAATGTCATGGCTGGTGTGGGGTAGGAAACCCATTCTTCCGTTAAGGCAAAGAATGATTCCCTCTTAAAAGGCAGGTTCTTCTTCCAAAATCTGGTTTTCTCTGCTTCCAGGGATCACATTCTTTGGAGCTGCTTCATGACTAAACTCTTTCCTAGGAATATGTTTTATTTATAAAGGGTTACTAGAAATATGGTCAATTCTTTTTAATACAGTAGTTAGTTGCCTTTTCAGTCTTTCCATTTTTGACCCAGAACTTCTTTATATATTACAACAAATTAAGGGTGTAAAATCCATCTGTGTACTTAATTGAAGGCCTGAGTACTATGTTGTCTTGATTACTCATCCCTTATCTTCTTTAATTTTATCAAATCAGCTGGAGTGAAATTAATTGATTAAAGGTATCCCAATACCTAATATCTCCTTCACCTAGTAGATAAGATAAGGAATTATCTCAATAATTTTGTAAATACAGAAAAAAATTGAAGAAAGGAAAGGGAGACTGAGGAAAATATTGAGAGAAGAGGGGAGAAGGAGGAAGAAGCATCAATATCTCTTTAGAAATGAGAGTTAATAAGACTAAGGGGGAAAGTGAGAGGGTTGAGTAAGGAAGATAGACTTTCCTCATCTGAAACTAAAACAAAGGAGGAGAGGATAGGTGAAAACATAAAGAGCATATCTTTCAGATTTGCAGATAAGCTGAAACTAAAAACTCATATAATGAATAATAGAATTAAGGTTTAAATTATCTCAGTAGCCTAGAAGAATATGTCAAAATCAACAAAATTGGATTTAAAAGGGATAAATGTCAAATCCTACAATAAGCTTCTAAAAAAAGAAATACAATTATCTGCTGATTTTTGACAATTCAGTAAGAACCAACAGTAAAATATGATTTTAAAAAATCATACATCCTAGGAAGGTAAAAAAGGGTCAAGGGCAAAAAAGGAGAAGAGGATGCAAAAAGGAAGAAGGAATTCCTGTACCTAGTCTAAGAAAATATTCCTTACTAAAAACAAATCCCATTTCTATCTATCTAGGAGGATGAATACTCTCCATCAAATGAGAAATTTTTAAAATTAAATTCAAGAATTATTTTTGTATTTGATGAAACCACTACTGGAATGGAAAACATTTGTTAAAATGTTTGCTAACGGCTATCTAAGGTCAATTGTTTTCAAGTTTTTCTAATTCTGAAGGCCATTTTGGAAAAATAAATCATTACAAAGATCATCAACCTTCTATTTCCATTCATCACTCTTAAGTAATTCTACAGTGAAATTAATAGGAACTATGGTGCTCCTTTCCATTAGGCATTAATAGGATAATTTTTTGACATTTTAATTTTAAATAAAATGAGATATAAAATAGATTTATGCTCTAGGTGAGACTTTAGATGTTATACTGTCTTAATTCTTTCCCTTGGAAAAACAAAATAAAACAAAATTAAGGTCCAGAAAGATTAGGTCATTTAACTAACATCACAGAATCGTGATTAAAAGCCCAGTCTCTTGTCTTCAGGTCCTGTGTTCTTTCTTCTACATTATACTCTTTCCTCAAAATTAACTAAATTTTTCATTAATACCAGAAACATGGAGTAATTGGCCCATTAGAAATATGGAAATTTTAAGAAAACAGCCTACCCTTCATTCATTGGGCCATTACAAGTAGTCTTGAGATAATGCTTTAGGAATGATTTTAAAGCTATTTTTGTTTGCTTGTTTGTGTTTTTGTTTCTTTCTTTTTTTTTTTTTTTTTGCTTTGATATTTAAACCAAAGCAAAATAGCACATTTAAATATAATTGTAATGGGTAAATGAAAGTTATATAAAATGTTTACTTCTATTTGACTTGGTCTGGACAATTCCAGGTTGACAGTAACAGTGCTTAATTCTGTCAGCCACACCTTTTCTCTAACAGTAATTGCATTCTTCTTACTTTCATATTCTTTAAAACAATAATCACAATGAGGTTGAAGTCTTATATGACCACAATGTCGTTCATCCAGAAATCCCCAAGCATTTTCCAAGCAGTTCATTCTTTCTTTTTCCCCTTTGGGGTAAAGAATCCTAATTCCTTTATATATTTTAGGAGAATTAAGGAGTCGGGGGGGGGGGGGGGGGAGGGGGGAGAGGAGGGGAGAGAAGGAGGGGATGAAGTGGTTTAAGACCACACAATGAGTCACTGGATCTTAAGACCATAGAATTCTGGACAGGAAGAGCTCTAAAAGATCATTAATTCCAAATTTCATGTTTAACAAATGAAGGAGAGATGAAGTCACTTGCCCAGGGGTCACAAAGGAAATACATAACAGAAAAAGGGTCTTCTGAGTCTAAATGAGCAGAAGGTAAGATTAGTAGTAAATAAAAAGTCTTTTTACTGTACCAGGCAGGCTCATCAGGAACATAGATTAGAACCTGCATATGAGCAGGCTTGTAAGAAGGATATCTTTATTTATTTATTTAATTGCAAGGCAGTTAAGGTTAAGTGACTTGCTCAGGGTCATACAGCTAGTAGATATCAAGTATCTGAGATCAAATTTGAACTCAGGTCCTCCTGACTCTAAAACTGGTGCTCAATCCTCTGTACCATCTAGCTGCCCCAAAGGATAGATAGATATCTTGAAATATTGGAAAGGCTATCATAGCTTCCTGTCATTTGACTACAAAATTCTACACTCATCCAATGCTTGGACCCAGAGCACAGATTTAATAATAGCACTGGATAGAAATTTCAAAGAGGCAAATTTAGCCTTGAAAACAGTTTCTGACAGGTTCATTCCAAAATAAAATGGGCTGCTTTCTTTTTTTTATTATAACTTTTAATGACAGTACATATACATGGGTATTTTTTTTTATTTTTATTGTAACTTTTTATTGACAGAACATATGCCTGGGTAATATTTTTTACAACATTTATCCTTTGCACTCACTTCTGTTCTGACTTTTCCCTTCCCTCCCTCTACTCCCTCCCCTAGATGGCAAGCAGTCCTATACATGTTAAATATGTTATAGTATATCCTAGATACAATACATGTGTGCAGAACCAAACAGTTCTCTTGTTGTACAGGAAGAATTGGATTCAGAACGTAAAAATAACCTGGAAAGAAAAATGCAAACAGTTTACATTCACTTCCCAGTGTTCTTTCTTTGAGTGTAGCTGATTCTGTCCATCATCGATCTTTGAGTGTAGCTGATTCTGTCCATAATCAATCAATTGGAACTGAGATTCTTTGTCGAAGAAATCCACTTGCATCAGAATACATCCTCATACAGTATTGTTTTTGAAGTATATATAATGATTTCCTGGTTCTGTTCATTTCACTTAGCATCAATTCATGCAAGTCTCTCCAAGCCTCTCTGTATTCATCCTGTTGTTCATTTCTTATGGAACAATAATATTCCTTAACATTCATAGACCACAATTTACCCAACCATTCTCCAATTGATGGGCATCCATTCATTTTCCAGTTTCTAGTCACTACAAAAAGGGCTGCCACAAACATTTTGGCATATACAAGTTCCTTTTCCTTCTTTAGTATCTCTTTGGGATATAAACCCAGTAGTAGCATTGCTGGATCAAAGGGTATGCACAATTTAATAATTTTGGGGGCATAATTCCAGATTGCTCTCCAGAATGGTTGGATTCGTTCACAACTCCACCAACAATGCATCAGTGTCCTAGTATTCCCACATCCCCTCCAACATTCATCATTATTTTTTCCTGTCATCTTAGTCAATCTGACAAGTATGTAGTGATATCTCCGAGTTGTCTTAATTGCATTTCTCTGATCAATAGTCCTTTGGAACACTCTTTCATATGAGTGGAAAGTTTCAATTTCATCATCTAAAAATTGTCTATTCTTTATCCTTTGACCATTTATCAATTGGAGAATGGTTTGATTTCTTATAAATTAGAGTCAGTTCTCTATATATTTTGGAAATGAGGCCTTTATTAGAACCTTTAACTGTAAAAATATTTTCCCAGTTTGTTGCTTCCCTTAATCTTGTCTGCATTAGTTTTGTTTGTACAAAAGCTTTTTAATTTGATATAATCAAAATTTTCTACTTTGTGATCAATAATGATCTCTACTTCTTCTTTGGTCACAAATTCCTTCCTCTTCCATAAGTCTGAGAGGTAATTTATCCTATGTTTCTCTAAGTTATTTATGATCTTATTCTTTATGCCTAAATCATGGACCCATTTTGATATTATCTTGGTGTACGGTGTTAAGTCTGGGTCCATGCCTAATTTCTGCCATACTAATTTCCAATTTTCCCAGCAGTTTTTGTCAAATAATGAATTCTTATCCCCAAAATTGGGATCTTTGGGTTTGTCAAACACGAGATTGCTATAGTTATTGACTATTTTGTCCTGTGAACCTAACCTATTTCACTGAATAGGTGTATCAACTAATCTATTTCTTAGCCAATACCAAATGGTTTTGGTGACTACTACTTTATAATATAGGGTTAGATCAGGTACAGCTAGGCCACCTTCATAAAATAGGCTACTTTGAAAGATCAAAGGTTCTCCCTCTTTAGAAGGATTTTATTAAAAACTAAATGAAAGCAGTGAGATGGTACAGTGGATTGATTGCCAGTCCTTGAGTTCAGAGGACCTGAGTTCAACCAACTTCAGACAGTTATTAACTATATGACCCTGGGCAATTCTCTGAACCCCTTTTGCCTTAGTTTCCTTATCTATAAAATGAGCTGAAGAAAGAAATGGTAATGTTTCCTAGTATATCTACCAAGAAAGAGTCACAAATAGAGTCACAAAGACTAAACAGATGAATGCTTGGCAGATGCACTATAGGAGGAATCCTTTTGCAGCTATATGTTGCACCAGATGGGTTGACATCAAGTTCCCTCCATTGCTGATTTTATGAAATTTAGATTCATTCCTGGCAGAACTTTAGAGTAAACCTTCACTGAAAAATCATTTTTCACCTTGACCTGCACTCTACTCCTGACAAAACCCATGTCAGAGGAAATTTCCCATTGGTCTGAATAAATCTGTCCTGATATTGTGTTGAGAAAAATAGATGACAAACATATTTCCTGAAAATGTTTTTGTTTGTTTGTTTAAACACAACCATAGCTAGTTCTGTGGTGGAGGAGACCACAAATTAAGATGATCCTATTTAAGATGGGACATGAGAAATTTAATGACAATATTTCATGATTATCCTCAAAAAAACCCCACAAAAATCTTATTTTAAAGCCCTTGGTGGATGAATCGATAGAACTCATATCTTAGGATATTTTTGAATGCATAAAATAATACATATGGGATCACAAAGGAAATCAATTATGTTAAAATATGAATAAAATATTTCTCAAAATTAAAAAATAAATAAAAACATTCATTTTAAAATAAAAATAAAATCAAAATTTTTTAAAAATCAAAATTTTTTCAAATTAAAAAATTAAAATAAAAAAAAATACTCACTGGATCTAGGTTAAGACCTTCTGATCTGAATTCTTTTTCCTCTTATTTAATTCTCAGGACAAAGAGACATCTATTTTTTCTACTGTGAAGAGAAGAAAAGTTGGCTAAATGGTAAAGCAAAATTATTTCTATGCTAGGCTTAGAGAATTCCTCATGAAGATTTACTGTGAAAAAAGCTGATTGACAGCTAAAATTTAAAGGTTAAGATTAATTTTGGAGTACTATAAAATTTATTTTTGACAAAAAAAGCATAGATTAAAACACCTGAGCAATTATGAAGCCATCCAGTACTCTTTTGTTTATTTCTATGTCCTTTCCTATAATTTATTTCTTGAAATTAGATTATGTAGGATATATGTTCTGTAGGATATAGACTCTGCCTTAGGTTCTTCTACCTTATTTTCCTACACAAATTTCATGATAAAGTTAGATTGACTTATTTGTTGTTCTTCAAACAAGACACTCCATCTCCTGACTCCAAACATTTGCATTGTCTGGTTCCGGAATTGAAAGACTACTTTCTCACCTTAGTTTCCTTGGCTTTCTCTAAGACTAAACTCAAATTGCACGGATAGGAAAGCATTCCCAATTCTCTCCCCAGTCCAGTTAGCAATAGGCAGGAAGGCAGACAAAAAGATAAGCATAATGAACAATTCAGAGATTAATTCAGCTGAATCAATTTAGGGTATTTTCAATGAATATATTGGTTGAATATCCTCCTGCAATGGCTAAACTAATCTCCTTTTGTTAAGTGCTGTCTGAGCTATTAGTGTCTCATCTTGTTCTTATATGAAACATAGACTACCACAAGACTGGCCTGAGTCAGGCCCAGAACAGAATAAACACACATAATACTCATATATTTATATCTAGAGAGAGATGTAAATGTATTTGTATAGATATAATGTCTAATATATGGTATACATACGTATATAGACATATGTTAATATTTATATGCATATATCTTCTATGTACATGGTAATTCATATTGTTTGACCAATTAAAATAGAAGATCTTTTATGGAAAAGAACCTTTCATTGTCTTTCTTCGTGTCCTCAGATTTTAGTGTGGTGCCTGGAACTTAGAAAGCACTTTAATAAATGCTTGCTGACCATGAAAGGCCAAACAAAGATCTCATTCATCTTCCTGTTATAAGGCTCTATCACACTAATCAGGTAATTCTCATTTATCTATTCATAGAGAAATTTAGCAATTAGGCTGCTCACAATTCCACTAACTAAAACATTAACCCTTGCAAAGTAAAGAATTTTATGCTATAAAATCAGGAATGGTATAAATAGAACTTGAGATAAATATGTGGATAGAATTCCCAAAACATGATTGAAGAAGGAAGTACTAGCAAGTATTAAGAGGGTCAAAACTTTCTTTGACCAATACAATCAATACCAAGACTCTGCCAATATTCAAATGTCAGGATTAAAGAGACTTGATCATCAATAATTAAAGTGAGAAAATGAGTATAATCTTCAATGCAAAGATGTATTCCAAATCCAAGATTAAATTGTAAATGATATTGTTTTTTAGACATACATTTTATGATTCTGCTCATTCATTTACCTCCTCCTTCCAATTTTTCTTCATCTTCTCTTACTTCTTTCTTCTCTAAGCAGAGACTCTGTGAAGAATAATCAATAAATTCAATAAAAATCAGTAAGTAGCTCCTCTGGGCAAAGTAATCTTGTTCCGTGCAGGGTCTGACTCAGGCTAGTCCCATGAGAACAAGATGAGATGTTCATATGTCATTCAACACAAAAAAAGATTAATGTGACCATTTCAGAAGACTATTCAACAAACACGCCTTGACGTCATCCTAAATTGATTCTGCTGAGTGAATCTCTCTAGACTTCTCCGAGTTGTCTGTTGTCAGCCAAGTGACAGATCATTCCTGGAGATGTCATTTAGTTCAGCCTCTGTCTAAAGCATGAATGTCCTCTCTGATCATCTTCAATAAAGGGCCATGAAGCTTGGCCACTTTCTTGGATAGTCAGAGGATCTGCAATTTCAATATTATGTGAGACTCCAAGTGTGAGGACTCCCTTCACAAAGGCAGACACAACATCTTCATTTAATAATTAAGTCCTAGAAAGATCCTGAGGCATGCAGAAGTAGGTTCAGTGATTTGTTTCAGATCACACAGTATGTGCCAAAGGCTCCAATTTGAACCCAAGTTATCTTGATTTTAAATCCAGTATGCTATCCTCTACTCCACACAAAATAAGAAGTTCATTTTGCCATAAGGTAAATAGTATCCAAAAATTTTGTTTTAGTTTAATGGCTGGTTTTTTTTCAGGCTCATAAAAGTCCAGAAAAGATTGTCTAATTCCAGAAAGTGTGTGATAGCATCAGTGTGTTTTATCTGATTAAGTGACCTGTCTGTAATTGAAAGCTATAATAATCCTTCTTTATACATTGCAGTTTTCTGATTAGACATGTGCTATGACACTCACTTGGGTATATTACCGTCAGAAGGAGAAAGTGATTCATTCTTACAAAACACTATTTAATTAGCATACTCAGTAGTGTGTTAGTAATTTTCTAGCATTGATTACCCCACCCTGCTTGTCCCTGTCCCAAAGGACCAAGAGGAGCTTTCTAAATATACAGCAATGACCCCAAAGTTTGCTCCTGAATAGCCAAGGTTTTGTGTGGTAGCTGCCCAATCAATGTAAATCTCCCCTAAGACAACCTGACTGACAATCTGCATTAAACTAAGCAAGCATGGAAATGGTGGCAAAGTATGTCAAGGCTGCCCCAGCTGCTAAGACCTTCATTCATCCCTTGGATGATTGGCCTTATGTCAAAGTATGGTCCTTCTGTCAGAGTGATCTCCAGATCCCTGAGGTCAGAGTCTTCCATTTGCCTTCTGACTGTGGGGATTAGTCCACTTTACATATCCAATACTATTGCTAACTTCTTCCAGCTGGACTTTTCTCCTATAACTGACTTGCCAAGGAGCAGGAACATAGTATATAATCAACTTAACCTTCCATCTTCTGCATCCCTGGAACAATTGTGGAACCATTCACTTTAGCTTTTTTAATGTCCATACTACTAGCCAAACAAAAAAACAAACAAACAAATAAATAAATAAACCTAAAGGAAAATGTTCAAAGTTGGATGATTATCTGTCAATTACATTGGTGTCTTTAGGTAACTCAATAGATAGAACACTAAGGTTGGAATTAGGAACCTCATCTTTATGAGTTAGAATCTGGCCTTGGACACTTACTAGCTGTGGGACTCTAAGCAAGCCACTTAACCCTGTTTGCCTCAGGTTCTCAGGAGGAAATAACAAACCACTCTAGTATCTTTGTTAAGAAAATCCCAAAATGGGATCATGAAGAATCAGACACAATTGAACAACTGAACAATTGAACAACCAGGCACTGGTTAACTGTGATGCATCTCACACCATATGTAGAAAATTTGTATTTCAGCATTCTCTCTGCTCCCATGCTTGTTAGAAATGCTGTATTTTTAGGTTCCTTCTTGATCTCTGAACTTCAAAAGGATAATAGTTCATCTATTTATGTTTCCTTTTTCTTAAAATAAATTCTGCCTATAAATGCCAAGCAAGAAAAAAATAGCCAGTCTGTTTTGGTTTCATTGGTAGTAAACATGACCAAATAAATGACACTAGATTAAATTCATTTTGCGCACGTCATAATTTCATAGCCTTGACTATTTACTGCAAATGAAATAAGTGTTTTTTCTCATCTCAGATATAAAGGAAAGGAAATTTCATAGCTTAGGGTTGATTCACTGCAATCCCAATATTTTATAGAATTCTAGCAACAAACTTGTTGTTGAAAGTGAACCTCTGCCATCCCAGAGTTCCCAAGGTTCTGTTTTCCAGACAGAGAGAAGAGTTATGCTCTGTGGAAGGGCTAGCTATCAGTTGATAGGGTTAGACTAATTACACTTAGATTTTTTTGATCTCTTTTCTACATAGCATTTGCTGTTTAACTATAAATTCCTACAAAGGGATTAATAACAAACTGGGAGATGATTGTCAAGATAACATGATGTAGTAGTGGAAAAACAAGCCTGGAAGTCAAGGACCTGGATTCAAAGCCTGCCCTTAGTGATAACTGTCTATGTAATCCTGGGAAAATCAGGTAACATATCAGTGAAAATCTATAAGATTGCAAATTGTGAAGAGATGTGAATCTCCATGGCTAGATGGCATTTCCTCATTGAGAGTTCCCTATGCTTTTGAAATTCAAATCTAGTGTCAGAAAGGATATAGTTGTAAAATGGATGGTTAGGTTCTAGAGAATCCAAAGTTGGTTATATTAATCATCTCAACCCTGAATTTTTCTCCTGAAATGTAAGAGAAATAATGAATTAATGTAACTTTCATTTTTTAAAAAATGGAGTTATGATTTCAACCAGAGGCAGCTAGGTGCATATAACACCAAGCTTGGAGTCAGGAAAATCTCAGTTTAAACCTGACCTTAAACACTTACTAGATGTATGATTCTGGATAAGACACATAACCTCTATTTGCCTCAGTTCCTCATCTGTACAATGGGAACACACTGCAGAAGGAAATGGCAAACTACTCCAGTATCTTTGCCAAGAAAATTTTGTGGGTAAAAGTAGAGTCAGACAAGACTGAATGATTGAAGAACAAATTATTTCATCCATATAGAAAGCTCCTGTTATTACTTTGTCTACAACTAGTTTCTTAGACACTCGACTAGGCAACCTAGGTGTCATCTTAAATTCACTCTCTCATTTCTCACCTGTAATCCATTACTAAATCTTATTAATTGTTCTATTAATTATTAGTTATTTAATTATAAAATTTTTAAAATTATATGTTTAATTTTAAAACATTTATTGCAATAGGCTATTTGATCTCCTTGTCTCAAATCTTTCCCCACTCCCTACTCTTCCCTCCAGTCTATCCTCTACTCAATTGTCAAATTAATCTTCTAATGGCATAAGTTTAACCATGTCATCCCTCTTAATTAACTGTTATATACCTCCCTATCACCTCTTGAATTAAATTTAAAATTTTCCATTTGGCTTTTAAAGAATTTCATAAACTGGCTCCTTTCTACCTCTCCAGTTTTCTTATATCTTCCTTCATGCTATGCACTCTATAAACTGTAACACTGACCTACTTACTGTTCCTTGTCCAAGACACCCCACCTTCCCTCTCTAAACATTTTCACTATCTTTCTCTCATGATTTGAATTCTCTCCTTTCTCATGCTCTACCTTCAGGTCTTTCTGGCTTCCATCAGGTCTCACCTAGCATCTTACCTATTCTAAGAAATAATAACTATCTCTTGCCTTCTTCTGTTTCCCCAGCTTTTTGCTCAGTAGCTGGCACATAGTTATGATTAAAGAAATGCTTTTTGAATTGATCTGGGAGTTCCAAATAATTGTCCAATATCATATAGCCAGTTTGTGTAAGAAACATGATTTCAATATAGGTCTTTCTGACTGTAACCATTCTGCATAGATATATAATGTCAAAGAAAAAAAAAGAAAGAAAGAAAGAAAAAAGGGGGAAAAAAAAGCTTTCACCAAGAACACTGAAGAAAGTGAATACTACTTCTTGAGAGCTTGACAATTCAAATATGTCAAAATTTCACCCGTTGAAAACAAAACAAAATAGAAAAGTTCTTTCTATCTCAGTTGATTTGTAACATAATTGTTTTCCTAAACCTTACCTATCGTTTAAAGCTCAATTCGTGAGCCAACTCTTCCGTTAAGCCCTTTTGGCTGCTTCAACCCTTCTTTAGTTCCCTTTCTTGGAACTTCTCCAGCACTTAAAGTCTATCCTATACAATTTCCCATTTTATTCTAGTTTGCTTGTATACATTGTTATGTTTTATGTATGTCAGTCTTATTAGTTCTCCAAGGGCAAGTATCACATCTTATCCTTCTTTATCTGCCATAATGCTCAGGACAAAGCCAAGTACATAAATACTTAAACTCTTAGGAATTTATAACTAGAGGAGACTTTTTAAAATGTTTTAATCAAAACTGAGTACTATGAAATTATAATAACTGAACTTGGCCCCAAAGAAGAGATATAAGAAAGCACAATTCTTCCTTCTTAACAGAAGTAAGAGATTATGAATTCAGAACTATGAATAAAATGTCAAACTTGTTTGATGGGCTGGGCTTCTCCCTCCCCCCTTTTCTTTTATTCTGTTTTATGAAGGATGTAACTATTGGAAGGAAAAAGGGAGTAATAAAATGGGAAATGTAAGTGATACTAAAACAAAATATAAGTTTTTAAAAGGTTTATTAATGACCATTTTTATATTCATATATTATTGGACATTACTCTTTTCACCAATTCAATGAAATAAGAATTCATTAAGCAACTGCTACTTCTTAGACCTATTATTGCTACTGCAGAGATGACAAAAATGAAGATACTTTCGGCCTTCAACAAGCTTTTATTCTATCCCTTCCCCCAAACAAATAAACCCTCTTTTGAAAGAAAAAAGAAAGGAAGAAAGGAAGGAAGGGAGAAGGGAGAGAGGGAAGGAGGGAGGAAGGGAGGGAGTGAAGGAGAGAAGAAAGGAAGGAGGGAGGGAGGGAGGAAGGAAGGAAGGAAGGAAGGAAGGAAGGAAGGAAAGAAGGAAAGAAGGAAGGAAAGAAAGAGAGAGAGAGAAGGAGGGAGGGAGGGAAGGAAGGAAGGAAGAAAAGGAAAGAAAGAAAGAAAGCAGACAGACAAATGACAAGAAAGAAAAGAAAGAAGAAAAAGAGAAAGAAAGAAAGAAAGAAAGAAAGAAAGAAAGAAAGAAAGAAAGAAAAAAGAAAGAAAGAAAAAGAATCATTAAGCAAAATCAAGCAACATAGAGACAGGGTCATAAAGTGCCAGAGGACAATGATGTGAAAAGGAATTTTAAAATCATCAAGGAATAAGTATCTATGTAGTGTCTACTATGGGTCAGGCACCCTGCTAAAGACAGAGGATACAAAAAAGATAAAAAACCATCTTTGTCCTTAAGGAGTTTACAATCTAATGGTGGAGTTGACATGCAAATATATACCAACAGGTCATATACAGGACAAATAGAAATAATTAAGGGAGGGAAAGCATTCACATTAAATCGTGTAGTCCAAAGGTTGAGTAAACTGTAAGTCAAAGAGAATGATTTATCCAAGATAACAGAAATAATGAAAATCCTGAGAATAGAATCCCAAGTAATATGGTTCTCCCACCAGCATTTTTTTTTTTATTTCTTGGTTTTCCCCTTCTTTGGCAGTTTGATATATTAATTTGGAAGGCCACTTACTTCAGATGAATCTGTTTGCAAGAGGGAAAGATACATTTTCCAACTTTATGAATCTTGCTTATTGATCCCTATAAAAGATTAGTATTTTAGGCCAAAGAGAATTCTCATTTGTTTGTCTAAGTCTAAATCATTAAAACTTTGAGAAATCAAGGGCATCGGTGCACAGAGTAGTTCCTATTGGTCAATAGGTTTAGGCACCATGCCGGAAGGCAATGTTCTATCTCCAGCTGCTAATATACTAGAACTACTATAATTCCTGCTATTAATTTACTCAAGATTCCCAAACTGTCCAAAGGATAATGCCCTTTTCCCATCCATTTACAAAAGTTCTCCATTTGCAGGATGTGTTAAATGTTAACCTATTTGCCTTAGAGGTGGAGAATAGGAACTTATCAACCCTATGGTATGCAAAGGTTGGGAAAAGGTGGCATCCTGTCCTATTTGAGGAGCACTAATCTGAGCCACCCAGGTTCTGAGAAGTTCAAGGGTTTGTTGGGAGGAATGTGAAGTATGTAAACCCTAGTTCACAACCCTGTTTGGGTCATCAAGCAGGCAAAAGCTGAGTTACTTTTTTTGTTCCTTTATGTGAGGGTTATCACTGTGTGATGTGACACTGGCAATTCTGTCACATTCCAAGCATAGAAATCAATAGAAAATCACCTTCAGATTGGCACATAATAAGAATGAATCAAGTGTTGCTTATATTCAGGGCAATGAATCTGGAGCTGAGGATGCCAGATTCAAAAGAATTAGAAGAATGCCAAGAAGATTTTCCAATCTAGGCAATAGAAGATGAAATATGCATATACTTGGAAAGCCATGAAAACATTTGTCTGTCTATAAATAACATCCAAAGAAATGAAACTGGTTTTTTAAACAAAAAAGCCAAAAAATAATACATGTGAAGGAGTATTTTCTTTCAACAGATTTGAACATAGCATCATGTGCTAATTTGAAGTTATTTTCCTATCTACAAGCAGAAAGTATTGTGATAGAAGATTGCATAGCAAAGTATTTGAAGTACTTGATTTGGATTAAGAAAGAATGGATAAAAACAACAATAATAATAAGTAGTAGATGCAGCAGCAGCAAAAATTTTAATAGTGGTAGCAGTAGCAGCAAAAGCAGCAGCAACAGTAGTAATAGTAGTAATTGTATTACTAGTAGTAGCAGTAGCAGCAATAGCAGTAATTGGTGATGAGTGTAGTAGAAGCAGCAGAAGGAAGAGGAGGAGGAAGAGGAAGAGGAGGAAGAAGAAGAGGAAGAGGAGGAAGAGGAGAAGGAGAAGCAGCAGCAGCAATAGTTTTAGTAGTAATAACTTAGTTATTATTAGTAGTAAAAGTAGCAGTAATAGGAGTAGCAATGGTGGTGGAAGGAGGATGAGTAATAGTGTAGTAGTAGTAGTAGTAGTAGTAGTAGTAGAAGAAGAAGAAAAAGAAGAAGTTTTAGTTACAATAGTAGTAGTAACAATAGCAGCAACAGCAGTAATAGTAATTGTATAACTAGTAGTATAGCAACAATAGTAGTAATAGTGTTGGGAGGAGGAGGAGGAGTTATTGTGGTAATAGTTATAAAAGTAGTAATAGACAGCATTTTCATATAGTATTTTAAAATTTACAAGTATTGCCCTCATTTTATCCTCACAATAACCATGGGATATAAGTGCTATTATTGCCAGGAAGTTAAGGTAGACAGAGGTTAAAGATTACCTAAATAAGAAGTGTCCCAGATGAATTTCAACTCAGGTCCAACCTTCTATCCATTGTACCACCTAGCTGCCTCATTTATATCCAATCTCAGATGGTTTCCATTTGTGTGACTCTGGCAAATCATTAAATTTCTATGAGTCTCATTTTTAAGTGGAGATATTAACTATCTAGCTCACAAGGTTATTATCATGATCAGACTAAATGTGATTCTATATGCTTTATAAGTCTTTTAAATTTTATTTTATTCTGAACCTAAGAAATAAAAGAACAGTAATTCAACCTATGACTTCATTAGTATAAGAGTTTCTGAAGAAACTCTCCACTGATGCAGTTATCATCCCTGTATTAGATAGTTTTAGAGAATTGCTTAAAATGCTGAAAGTTTATATGACTAGCTGAAGATCACACAACTAGTATGTGTATCAGAAGTGGAACTATACACTATGTCATGTTACCCAAAGAAGTTATATAAATGTGAACTTTTATCATCATCATTTTAACTATTTGTTACCACATCCCAGAAAGAAATGGATGCTCCCTTAATGGACATCTTTGAAAAAGAACATTTGAGGAGATATTTCAGTTGAAACACTGAAAAATGAAAGAGTTCAGAAGAGGACCATGAGAATGATACCCATTTTCAATTTCATTTGAAGGATTTATTGAAGGACATGAGGGTGTTAAATCTGCTAAAGAAGAAACTTGTTTCATAATTTTCAAAACTTTCTTCAAGTATTTGTCATTTGGAAAAAGAATTAGACTCATTCCATTAAAATGTAAAGTTCTTGAGGGCAGACAATATTTCATTTTGATCTCTGTGTTTACTATAGTGACCAATAAATAGTAAATATTTAATAAATATGTGTTGATCAGGAGACAGAACTAGAAATAACGGGTAGAAATCACAAAGAAGCATATGTAGGTTTATTTTTAACCTAATTTAAACCTTCCTAACAAAAATTACTGGAAGCCCCTTCCAAGAAATTACTTAACTAGGTACAGAGCACCTTCCAAAGGAGGGATTTTGTAATTGCCTACCCATTCCCTAGACTTAAAGTATCTATAGTTGTTGAAATCATTCTTTTCCTTTAAGTCGCATTTCAAGGCCATCGCACAAAAAGTTTTTCCTTTGTACACAATAGATCAAAAGTGATCACGCCTTCATTTTCTCTCATACAGCACTTGGAACTTTTCATAAGAAAGTCACATTCTGACCAATTAAATTTATTGTGTGTTTGTTTTATCTCTCTTCTTGAAATAAATATTCCATGAGCATTGGAATAGTGTTTATATTTCCTATAGTCCTAGTTTATGGAAGTTTCTCAAAACTTAATTCAATTCAACAAACAATGATTATTTATTACATGCAAGGTAGTGGGCCTATACAGTAAAAGTAATAATTCCTTACTTTAAGAGGTTTACATTTTATTGGATAAATAAATTATTCTATCAGATCTATGAAAAGTATGTCTTAAAGCTATGAGATTCATCATGTTTTGTAGTAATTATTTAAAACTCATTGTTCACTACAGTCTCTCTAATAGTGTTCCAAATATATCCTTTGGTTTGATAGTATAGTATAGAATGCTGAGTCTAGAATAGGGAGCACCTGTGTATAAATCCAACCTCAAACACTTACTGCCTATGTGACCTTGGGCAAGTCCTGTAATCTCTCTTTGCCTCAGTTTCCTCATCTGCAAAAGGAGAATCATATTAGCACCTAAAAAGAGATCATAAAGAAGGGAAAGGGACCTGTATGTGCACGAATGTTTGTGGCAGCCCTCTTTATAGTGGCTAGAAACTGGAAACTGAGTGGATGCCCATCAATTGGAGAATGGCTGAATAAATTGTGCTATATGAATATTATGGAATATTATTGTTCTGTAAGAAATGACCAATAAGATGATTTCAGAAAGGCCTGGAGAGACTAACCCGAACTGATGCTGAGTGAAACAAGCAGGGCCAAGAGATCATTATATACTTCAACAACAATACTATATGATGATCAATTCTGATGGACTTGGCCATCCTCAGCAATGAGATCAACCAAATCATTTCCAATGGAGCAGTAATGAACTGAACCAGCTACACCCAACGAAAAAATTCTGGGAGATGATTAAAAACCATTACATTAAATTCCCAATCCCTATATTTTTGCCCACCTGCATTTTTGATTTCCTTCACAGGCTAATTATACAATATTTCAGAGTCCAATTCTTTTTGTACAGCAAACTAACGGTTTGGTCATGTATATTTATTGTGCATCTAATTTATATTTTAATTTATTTAACATCTACTGGTCATCCTGCTGTTTGGGGGAGGGGGTGAGGAGATGGAGGGGAAAAATTGGAACAAGAAGTTTGGCAATGTCAATGCTGTAAAGTTACCCAGACATATAACCTGTAAATAAAAGGCTATTAAAAAAAGAAAGAAAGAAAATATCAGTAGGAATAAATATTAGTTATCCCATAAAATTTCTGTTTCAGAATTTCCTAATGGAAATAATTCCTGATGATCACACACTCTTGCTCCTTTCCTCCTTCCCCCAGACAGACTCACAGTCTTCAGTTTGCTGGGTCAGCTTGTTGTCAAGTGTATAGAGGGAATTTCCCTTCCAATGTACAGCAACCCCAAGTAAGAGCATAAAGCAGCTCTTTCCTGTTTCCTGCTTTAATAGGTACAGTTTGAAAATTCAATAAACACTTTTTGAAGTTCAGGGAACAAGGAATATTGTGCAAAATATCAGACACGTGTACTACACAGAAGGATTTCTTAAACTTTTTTCTAATTATGACCCCTTTTAACTTGAGAATTTTTGTGACCTCGAGATAGGTATATAATACAAATCAAATATTTACTGATAATAAATCATAATTTTGTGATGACCCCCCCCCTCCATATTCAGTAATGGCATCCCATACAAGATTGTGATCCACAGTTTAAGAAGTTAAGCTTCTTAATAAAACATTTCACAGGAGGAAAAATGGCCTTTTGTACTTATGATGGTGCAATGGAATTCTGGATTTGGAGCCAGAGTTTTAATCTCAGCTCTTATTTGCTATCTGTGTGACTTTAGGGAAGTCACTGAAGCATTGCAAACATGTTTCTTTTTATTGAGAGGATTGGACTACATGATTGAATTTCTGAATATATCATATATGAAAATAGAGTTAGGCTCTAGGAATTTGTGGAGGAGGGAAGACTTATACCTGATGAGTGGAACAAATCTTGAGGAATAAAGTCTTATTCTGCCATGTTCCTTTTTGTTTTTTTAAGGAGGGATATGAATAAAAACAATTCTTGCTCCCTAGCAATTATTGATTAAGTGAGAGTACTGGCTAACCTTGACTTTTTTTTTTTTGCCTATGTGTCTATAAAAGAGAAATCTAAATTTTACAAGTCCATGACACCATTTATTAATTTATTTGAATTTGCAATTTAAGTTTCTATTCTTCTTGGCAGTTTTTTCCATTGTGTTCAAACAATGTTCTTTGGTCTACTTTCATTCCTTCAACCCTGATTTCCATTTCTGTCCATAGTAGAAAATTAATACAGATGATCCAGTCTGGATTCAGATTCATGCTTATTGGCTTCGTCAGGGACTTTCTAATAGCCATTAAAAAAACAACAACTACTACAACAAAAACACCAATCAGCTAAAAAAAAAAAAAGAATCAAGTTTCTTTTAAATGAAGAACAATGAAATGAATACCATATCACATATAAAGATTAGAACTAAATGTTTGGCATGACACACATGTCCAGACCTTACTTATGGAGGAAGTAGAGATTACATGGTATAGTTAAAAAAAAAAACCTAATGGTCATTACTGTGAAGAACAGTTAGAAAATTCCTGGACTAAACCTCTATTATGAAAGAAAAGAATTTATCTGCTCAAATAAAATACTATGCTTCATCTCAAGTATTAGTATATAAAACTAGATTAGTTAGGTACCAGGTCAAGTATAAAAGCTGAATGTTGAAAAGAAAAATTCAAGTGAGGAGATGTCTTCCTGAACAATAAGGAAAAGGAAGAAAAGGGTCTACTATAAGTCAGAACAAATTGGTTATTTGCCTATATATTCAAAGCATATGATTTGAGAGAAGAAGATTCAGTCCAAATGTTCCATTAAATCATGGTTTTCCATAAGCAGAATCTTACCTATTAATTACAGTCAGGTGGTTTTTATAGCAGTAAAATTCCCCAGCATCCAGTCCAATAATGTTTTTACACATAGTAAATTCTCCATTACAGTTTAGTGATTGGTACATTCATATATCATTCCTTTGTTCTAAGAGAAAACAAAAACTTTTAATCAGTAAGTATATAAATGAAAACAAATCCACAAAATAACTGTTTTCAAAAATGCATGTCTCTACATGTTGTTTTATTTTACTTCTGACTATTCCTTCCCCAATATCATCCTTCTTCTTAATTTCCACTTGTTTCCCTGTTGAGTATATTCTTCTTTGTGCATGTTCAACATTTATTTGTCCAGTTCAGTAAAAGTTTGCTTCAACCTCAATTAATTCCAACTTCCTACATTGCTTCCTCTGTTTGAATATTCTCCAGCCCTTCATCTTTCTCACATTAAAATATTGCTTTTATCCTACTTTCTTTTTTCCCCTTTTCAAATCCTCATAACAAAAAATTCACTTTAAGGAACTCTATCGTTTTCCTTACTTAACTCCTTCAATACTCTTAGGAGATATTGTTTCTGAATGAATAATTGTTTCTTCTTTTTTCTATTAAAAACTTTATTCTATGTTATGGAATATTATTGTTCTGTAAGAAATGACCAGCAGGATGAATACAGAGAGGCTTGGAGAGACTTACATGAACTGATGCTAAGTGAAATGAGCAGAACCGGGAGATCATTATATACTTCAACAACGATACTGTATGAAGATGTATTCTGATGGAAGTAGATTTCTTTGACAAAGAGACCTAATTCCGTTTCAATTGATCAGTGATGGATAGAAGCAGCTACACCCAAAGAAAGAACACTGGGAAATGAACGTAAACTGTTCGCATTTTTGTTTTTCTTCCCAGGTTATTTTTACCTTCTGAATCCAATTCTCCCTGTGCAACAAGAGAACTGTTTGGTTCTGCACACATATATTGTATATAGGATATACTGTGACATATTCAACATATATAGGACTGCTTGACATCTAGGGGAGAGGATGGAGGGAGAGAGGGGAAAAATCAGAACAGAAGTGAGTGCAAGGGATAATGTTGTAAAAAAATTTATCCTCGCATGGGTTCTGTCAATAAAAAATTATTATAACAAAAATAAATTTTAAAAAAGTACCAGATCAAAAAAAAAACCAACTTTATTCTAGATCAATATATGAGCCCTTCCTATTGCTCCAATAAAGTCACCTTCCAGATTTTTCTGGATTCTTCAACTCTGATCTTTTCATCAGAAATGCTTGAAAGTCCTTTATTTCATTAAAAATCCATTTGTTTTCCTCTATCGTATTATGCTCAGCTTCTCTATTGATGAATCTAATCTTTTGCCTCTTACACCATTGTATTCCAATATTTCCTCTTAATTTCAAATATTTAGAAATAGAAATGGCTGAATCATATGTGATCCTATCTGTGGTTTCATGGTAATTAAACTGTTCTTTCTGAATGATTACAGTATTTAATTTACTTGTTTCTTTATTTTAGGCATGGAGGAATTTAGATTTTGATTATGACATACTAGGAACTTTTTCTTTTAGAATTCCCTTCAGGAGATTATTAGTGGATTTTTTCCTACTTTTACTTTGCTCTCAGATTATAATAGAACTGGGAAGTTTTTAATTATGATTTATTGAATTACAGTAATCAGCATTTTTTTATCATTATTTTCTGGAAGTTTAAGGATTGCTGAATTGTTTCAGCTTGTTTTTTTTGTTTTGTTTTGTTTTGTTTTTTTGTTTTTTTTAAGAAGCAGGTAGGCAGCTCCATGAACTGGTCTAGAGTCCGGAAGACCTGAATTGAAATCTGGCCTCAGACACTTACTAAATGACTCTGGATTGCCATCTGGAGAAGGAAATGGAAAAGCACTAAAAGCACTCCATTATCCTTGCCAAGAAAACTTAATCAAGGGGCCCCAAAGATATAGACACAAGTAATCAACTACAATTTATTTCCTGATAAATTGGCATGTCCCAGTCTAAGTGTCACAGAACCACCATGCTGGTCATATACTAAGTTGGTCAATGATACCAGCTTTTACTCACTGAGGTTTCCAAAGTCTTTTGGTACAAGCCCTATCAGGGCAAAAATAAGTATCCTTAAACACAAACATGGATAGCTCTCTCTTCTCTGATACTGAATAAATGGGCTTCTAGATAAGAAAGCAAGGGTCTCAGAAAAACATTATGATTTCCTCACATCAGGAGCAGCTAGGTATGCAGGATAGAGTACCAGCCTTGAAGTCAGGAGGTCTGAGATCAAATCTAGCCTTAGACCCTTAATACTTCCTATCTGTGTGACCCTGGGCAAATCCCTTAATCCCAATTGCCTAAGTAACAAAAAAAAAAAGTAATACACATCATACTTAACTCATTTTCTATTTTGACAGAGCTAATATCATACCTAGATTTTTGGTAAAGTATATCCTTATGGAAAAGATGGAGAGATGTATTTGTAAAATTAGGTAGATTTGCAACTGATTGAATGATCAATGAGTAATTATTAATCAATACTATCTTAGAAGAATCTCTCTAGTGATTGGCCCAGGAAAATTCTGTGTTTCTATTTAATATTTGTTTCCATGATGTAAATCTATGAAGAGTCACAGATTGTATGTTCGTCAAATGTGCAGATGACCTGAAACCAAAAGGATGTTGGGTGAGAGAGTCTGACTACAAAAATAACTTGGCAGGTGAAAATACTGGATCAGATCCAACAAGAAAGGAAGGAAATAAACATTGGTTAGGCACCTAATAAGTTCCTAACTCAATGTCTGGCACATAGTAGCTGCTTTACAAAAATCATCATATTTCACACAACAATTATGAGAGGTAGGAACTATGAATTCAAGTCTTCCTAATTGCAGGCCAAAAGTCATATCTACTGCATCATTAGCTGATGAGATTTAATAACGAGAAGTTTTAATTTGGGTTCCAAAAAGAACAACTTTGTAATTACATAATGCTAGAGTTATATAGACAGTAGTTTGTCTCCAAGAGATTTGATGTTTTTTTGTGAACTACAAGCTCAAAGTTAGCCCATAGTAGAATGTTCATGGTGTTCAGGACTAAGGTGGAAAAGTAAAATTCTACTTTGCCCAGATTAGATGAGTACTAGTTCTGGATACTACAATTTAAAAAGAATATTGATAGGCTGGAGAATATCTAAAGGAGAGTATCCAGGATGATGGAATACTTGTAGTTTATTGTACACAACAACTGGAATAATGAAGCATGGGAGTTTAATCCAAAGAAGGGAAGACTTTAAGGGAATTTTAAAGCACTCTTCAAATATTTTGTTTATTATTTCCTTTTTATTCTTTATATAAGGGGAGGACCTTAAACTAAGAGGGATAGAGAAATTTAGGTAAATTTAGGCCTGATGTATGTCATGAGAAGCTTTCCCTCTCACTGAAGGCCTTCAAGAAGAAATTAGACTACATTATCTGGTATGTTGTAGATGGGATTCTTATTCATGTAGGGGTTAGATTAGGTGGCCATTGGGCCCCTTCCCTCTCTGGGACTGCTATGCTATAATCTGAATGGGAAGATAGGTCTGAAAGAGAGAACCATAGTTCTAAAAATGGCCTCTTTGACCTAACATTTACTGGAGTCAAGATCTAATTGGTAAAATACCTTCCGTGTGGAGAAGGGAATTGGTTCAAACTTGACCTTAACTATAAGAGGTGAAAGAAAGACAAGTTAGCAGCCATTTTTGTAGTGCCAAGGAACTGGAAACTGAGGGGATGTCCATCAATTGGAGAATGGTTAAACAAATTATGCCACATGAATGTTGTGGAATATTACTGTTATATAAGAAACGACCAACAGGATGATTTCAGAGAGGTTTGGAGAGACTTAAATGAACTGATGCTGAGTGAAGTGAGTAGAACCAAGAGAACATTGCACACAGCAATAAGAAGATTATGCAATAATCAATTCTGATGAATGTGGCTCTTTACAACCGCAAGGTAATGTGGACAAGTTCCAGTGGACTTGTGATAGAGAGCCATCTGCATCCAGAGAGAAGACTATGGAGATTGAATGTGGATCACAACATGGCATTTTCACCTTTTTTGTTGTTAATTGGCATTTTGTTTTCTTTCTCATTTTTTTCCTTTTTTTTTTTTAATCTGACTTTTCTTATGCAGCATTATGATTGTGGAACTATGTATAGAAGAATTGCACATGTTTAACATATATTGGATTACTTGCTAATGGAAAGGAAGAGGAAAAAATTCGGAACACAAGGTTTTGCAAGGGTGAATGTTGAAAAGTATGCATATATTTTGAAAATAAAAAGCTAGGGGAAAAGATAATTTTCTTTCTTTAAGTTTTATAAGATTGAAGTCCACATTTGGACCAATTCTTGATCAGAACAAAATAAAGTTCTATTTGGCACTTTGTACACATGCATCTAGAAGTTCAATAAGCCATATTTTAATAGGTAGAAATGATCTGTTGTGTTTATTTTATGTTCTACTTTTAAAGATTAGAATCTGTACAGTTTTAATAATTTATAATTTATAATGATTTATACTTGGTAGACTTTTTTAGTAAGAGATTTTTATCCCTGTAATTTTCACTGAAATGAGGCCATTTGGCAAAAATTCTAAAAATATCAAATGAGTTTCTCTTAAAAGAATAATATACAGGGAGTTGCCATCATTCAAAATAATAAAGTTTTCAGGATCATAGGATTTAGAGCTGGAAGAGGAACTTAAAAATCATCTAAGCCTACCTTGCCTAATTCATTTTACAGATGAAGAAAGTATTTAGGTCAAAGTAAAAAGAATTTTCAATTTTATGAAAATATGAAAAATAATTATCTCTCTTTCTTTTTTTCTTTTTTAAATAATAGCTTTTTATTTTTTTAAAAAAATCAGATAGTTTTCAACATTCATCCTTGCAAAACCTAGCATTCCATATTTTTCTCTCTCCCTTCCCCCGCCCCACCATTAGACAGCAAGTAATTCAATATATGTTAAACTTGTACAATTCTTCTATACATATTTCCACATGTATCATGCTGCACAAAAAAAAAAAAAATCAGATCAAAGAGAAAAAAAATGAGAATGAAAACAAAAAGCAAGCAAACAACAAAAAATGTGAAAAACTATGTTGTGATCCACACTCAATCCCCATATTTCTCTATCTGGAACAGATAGTTTCACACAAATCTATTGCAACTGGATTGAATAACCTCATTGTTGAAAAGAACCACATCCATCAGAATTGATCATCACATAATCTTCTTGTTGCTATGTTCAATGTTATCTTGGTTCTACTCACTTCTTTTAACAGTACTTCATGTAAGTCTCTCCAGGCCTTTCTGAAATCATTCTGCTGATCATTTCTTATAGAACAATAATATTCTATTACATTCATATACTATAACTTATTTAGCCATTCTCCAACTGATGGATAACCACTCAAGTTTCCAGTTTCTAGCCACTACCAAAAGGGCTGCCACAAACATTTTCCACATATGGGTCCTTTTCCCTTTTTGATGATCTCTTTGGGATATAGCTGAATCAAAGTATATATCAGCCTGATAACCCTTTGGGCATAGTTCCAAATTGTTCTTCAGAATGGTTGGATCAGTTCCCAACTCTACCAACAATGTATTATTTTCCCAATTTTCCCACATCCTCTCCAACATTTATCATTATCTTTTCCTGTCATTTTAGCCAAGTGGTACCTCAGAGTTGTCTTAATTTGCATTTCTTTGATTAATAGTGATTTAGAACTTTTTTCATATGACTAGAAATGGTTTTAATTTCTTCATCTGAAAATTGTTCATATCCTTTGACCATTTATCAGTTGGAGAATGTCTTGTATTATTATTGAGTCTACTCTCTGTATATTTTAGAAATGAGGGTTTTGTCAGAACCCTAGGATGTAAAGATTTTTTCTTAGTTTTCTATGTGCCTTCTAATCTTGTCTGCATTGGTTTTGTTTGTTAAAAAAAACTTTTTAATTTAATATAATCAAAAAATATTCTCTCTTTGACCTAAATCGAATGAGATTAAGATTCATACAATGTTCATCCCCCTCCCTTTTTCCCTCAACTCTAATAGATCTTTTTTCTTCTTTATGTGATATAATTTGCCTTATTTTACCTCTCCTTCCTTCTTTGTTAAGTACAATTCCTTTTCTACCCCTAGTTTATTTTTTATATCATCACAGTGAAGTCAAATTATACCTACACATTCTAAATATACCCTAACAAAGATAGAGTTGTCAAAAGTTAAACCTATCATCTTCCCATATAGGGATATAAACTTTATCACTTTTAAAACAAACAACTATTTTTTTCTTTTTTTTTTTTTTTTTTTGTTTTTACTTTTTTATGCTTCTCTTGAGTTCTGTATTTGAAAATCAAATTTTCTTTTCAGCTCTGGTCTTTTCACCAGAAATAAATGAAATTCACCTGTTTCATTGAATATCCATCTTTTTCCCTGAAAGATAATGGTTTATTTTGCTGGATAGTTGATTCTTGGTTGCAGTCCAAGTTCCTTTGCCCTCTGGAATATCATATTCTGGGACCTTCCATCCTTTAAAATGGAAACTACTTAGGTCTCTGATAATCCTGTTTGTGGCTCCTCAATATTTTCTCCTTGATCTGATAATTTTGGAATTTAGCTACCATATTCCTTGGAGTTTTCATTTTGGGGTCTCTTTCAATAGGCAACCAGAGCATTCTTTCAATGGCTATTTTACCTTCCGGTCCAAGGACATCAGTGCAGTTTTCCTTTTTTTTTTTTTTCAACAGTGATAAACAGTCAATGAAACATGAAAAAATATATTAATGCTTATAATAATTTCATTTGTGTAAATGTAGCTTTTACAAATATTTACCTAACATAGAAAAAGGAAAATTATTGTACATACAAAATTTATGTAGGTGATCATTACCTATACAAAGAAATCCTGGCAAGATTCAAGCATCTTTCATTCCTCCCTATGAGAGGGTAATCAATCACTCACTGTATGGCAATCACAAGGCCACATCAGAAGCAGTTAGGCAATTAGAATGGTCATTTATTAACACATATGTTACTATGCATAGAAATCTATTAGTAATGTACTCATATTGATAGCAACACTGAGGAACATTCTGGCACAGGAGCATCTGGATTCTACCACAAGAAAGAGAAGACTCCAGGTTAAATTTAGTTAAGACCTGGGGGTTGGTTTAGAGTTCCAATTCTTAAGTTTATAACATCATTTGAGTACTCAAGTAAATACAAAATTATAGTTATTATCCTGGGAGCTCCATGAGAGCAGGAACTATCTGAATTTCTGGATCTTCCCCAGCACTAACACACATGCCATACATGTTTGTCAAACTAATTTAATGATTTGACAGCCAGAGAACTTCTTTCAACATATTTAGATGCAATTTTAGGCAGAGAACAATACAGTCTTTAATAGTGCTAAAAAAAAAAAATAAAGAATAATTCAAAATAGAAGAATGGCTCAGCTGCATGACTGGTCTCCATTTATGTTTAGGTTGTAGAATAGGACAGTTTTCCTTTATGATTTCTTGAAAGATATTGGCTAGACTCTTTTTTGATCCTAGTTTTAGATTGCCTCTTCTGCCAAGGCAGTTGTTTTTCTGATGAAGTATTTTACATTTTCTTCTATTTTTTTTTTCATTTTGGGGGAGGCTTTTTTTAATTGATTCTTCATGTTTCATTGAGTTTTTCATTTCCATTTGTTAATTCTAACTTTTAGTGAAATATTTCCTCATATAGCTTTTTTTATCTCCTTTGTTATTTGGCCAATTGAACTTTTAAATGAGCTGTTATGTTCATTGGATTTTTTCCATTTCACAAATTTTAATTTTCAAGGACTTTTCTTTTTCAATTTCATCAAAACTAGTGATTTTCTTCAAACAATTTCTGTGTTTCCTTTTCCAGAGTTTCTTTTCTTTTACTCATTTTTTCTTCTAACTCTCTTTTAAGATACTTTTAAAAAATTCTTCCAAGAGAGCCTTTTGGATGGAGACCAACTTATATCACTCTTTGGGACTTCATCTGGAGATGTTTTGCTTTTAGTGTTCTGAGGGTTTGAGGTCTGTTCTTCCCTATCTTCATAAAAGCTATCTGTGGTCAGAGCTCTTTTTGCATTTTTGCTCATTTTTAAAGGTTGAGGTCTGCTCTAAGGGCAAAGAGGAGATTTACCCAATCTTCCTGTTGTCTACAGGTGATAACAGCTTCATGATGCCCTAGGGTTGGTGTCAGCTTCCTTCCATCCTGGGTAAGAGTTGCCAAATCTTGTTATGCTGGGGTTCGGGGGCTTACTATTTGACTTCTTTAGTTGTGTTGGAGGTCTCACAGCTAGCCTGCTGATGCATTAGTTTCTGAATCAGGACAGAATAGCCAGCACTGCTATATTTTGGCCTCCCACTAAATTGCCCCAGCATGGAAGCCTTTCTGCCTTGGGTATCTCTGCATTGGGTTGCACCTGCACTGAGCTGCAACCCTTCCCTGCCTAACTGAGACAAACTTTTCCTGAAGTTCTTCCAAAATATCTCTGCTGGAAATGTTTCTCTGTAAATGTTTGTGACTTCTGTCACTCCAAAACCCATTCAAAGGATTGATCTGGTGTTGGTCTGAGGGAAGCCAGGAAGAACTCAGACAAAGACTTGTCTACTCTCTGCCATCGTGGCTCTACCCTCTCTAGCCCTCTCTTGAGCACAATATCCTTATCTGTCCAGGATGTCATGGATAGTGTGTAGCTAAGTGAATTTGATATCAGAAATATTCTAGTTCAAATGATACCTCAAATATCTACAAGCCATAGGGAAATCCTTTGATCTCTTTCTCAGTTTATTCATTTGTAAAAAAGTGAATGATAGTGGTTGTGGAGTTCAAATATTGTAGGATAATAGATAACTTGGCTCATATTATTCATTATTTTATATATATATATATATATTACTTATATATCTATATATTTAATATATAAATGTTTATATATGATATATGCATGGACATATATGTTTATGAGATATTCAGGGAGGACTAACATTTCTGGTGTAAGGGCTTACAGAATTATTTTCAGGGGTGCCCACTGAATTTTGCTGTCCCTCTTTCATCTAAATCTCAACTGTAACTTCAAGAAGCTATAATTTGTGCAGCAGCCCTTTGATGGTATACCAGATTGAGAGTAACCAAGAGGCCTCAAACCCATCAGTGACCTGGGGATATATACCCCAAGCATGTGAAGACTTCCCCTGGCAGAATGGGTGGGTTAGAACAATTTGTTCAATCACAAAAGAGATGTGGAGAGCTCTTGTAGCTTGATCAGACATTGAAGATGCCAAAGTCACCCATTGTATCTTAGACAATCTTGATTTCTGTCTTGACACTGGAATTTTATGACCCTGAAAGAGAGAGTAAAGCTGATAACTTTTTTCAGCTCAGTCCCACTAAAAATCCAGTTCATAAGTCAAGACATTACCCTGTGATGTCATTGGTCCTCTTCAAAAACAAAGGATGAACAATAACATGTGTATGCATTATACACACATACACACATATATTACATCTTTATCCTATTTGTGTGTGTGTATGAGGCAGTAGAACAATGGAGAGAATATTCAATTTAGAATTGAAGTTCAGGGTTCACATTTCACTTAGTGTGCCTTCATTTGCTCATCTATAAAATCAACTGTTTGCACTCAAATTCTCTACAATCCTTTTTACCTCTAAATTTATGATCCTATAACTCTTCAAGACACTTCCACTGAGTGTAGGAGGGAAGGGATATTTCTCCCCTCTCACTTCCCCAAGAAGTCTTTCTAAATGTTCTTATATGGCATTAAGAATATATGCTCCTGTTGATAACTCTGAAGCTCTGTCATGATCCTAATTGCCCGTTCTGCCTTGTCCTTCTTTCCCAGAGCACAGGGAATTGAATAATGATCCGAATATTCATTTTTCTAAGGTTGGTAATAACCTTATAAGTTTGAGATGTTTAGCTCTCCTAGTCTGAAAGATAACTGGCAGAAAGAGGTACTTCTTGTTATTACAATACTTCTTAGATACAAAGATGACCACCAACAAGAGAGTGTGAGTCATCCATTCCAAGTTTTCCAGCTGATATAGACCTTGAGATTAATAGGGAAAAGAGTTGGACCAGTGTTAAATTGACTCCATCACAGATGCACTGTCAGGTTTTATTTGGATGAATAAAAACCATAATATCAATTTAATGACACCAGTCATATATGTTTACACATAAAATATAAGGAATATAAGGAAAGGCTGGGAGGAGGAAGAAGAAAGGAAGGGATAAGAGAGGAGGCAATTGAGCCCAAGATCATGGGTGTCCTTACTTTATCACAATGGCAAAGCAAATAACCAACAAACTTGAAAATAGTGTCTCCAAAGAAAAAAATGGAAAGTTTTCATTAATTGTTGAGCGTACAAGAAAACCCCCCCAAAATAAGCTCTCATTTATTAAGTCTTTAGCTGTTATTATTAAATCATCAATAAATATTTTAATGCTTTCTTACTTCTTTTTAACTGCCTAATGGTATTTCTCTAAATGGGATACTTGGGAGCAATGAAAGGGATCTTCTCCTCTTAGGTAGTCCTATATTTACACAGCTTCTTGTCTCACTTCTGTAACTAG